>NC_062219.1:126266184-126566184 GCF_902686445.1 Sciurus carolinensis
TTATCAAAACAATTTTATAGTAATATAATATAGTATCTAATACATGATTTGATCTAATCAATCATCTCTAAAAGTTTCCTTTATATCTCGACCAAGCACGAATGAATTTTTTTTCTTTTCTTTTTAGGTATACATGACAGTAGAATGTATTTTGACATATTATACATACATGAAGTATAATTTATTCTAATTAGAATTCCATTTTTGCTGTTGTACATGATATGGATTTTCACTGGTCATGTGTTCATATATGGGAAATTTATGTCCAATTGCTTCTACTATTGTTTCTATTCCCATCTTCTCTCCCTTCCCATCATTCCCCTTTGTTTAATCAAATGAACTTCTATTCTCCCCTCCCCCCACATTGTGTTTCAGTATCCACATATCAGAGAGAACATTCAGCCTTTGGTATTTTGGGATTGGCTTATGTCATTTAACATGAGAATCACTAGTTCCATCCATTCACCTGCAAATTCCATCATTTCATTCTTATGGTTGAGAAATATTCAATCGTGTGTATGTACCACAGTTTTTTTTTTATCCAGTCATCTGTTGAAAGGCACTTTGGTTGGTTTCATAGCTTAGATATTGTGAATCGAGCTGCTATAAATATTGATGTGGCTGCATTTCTGTAGTATGCTGATTTTAAGTTTTTTTGGTACATACTCAAGGAGTGGGATAATTGTGTCAAATGGTGGTTGCATTCTAAGTTCTCTAAGGAGTCTCCATACTGCCTTCCAGAGTGGTTGCACACCAAATTGCAGTCCCACCAGTAATGTATGAGTGTACCTTTCCTCCCCACATACTCCTTAACATTTATTGTTACTTTTATTCTTGGTAGTTGCCATTCTGACTGGAGTGAAATGGAATCTCAGTGTAGTTTGCATTTGCATTTCTCTATTGCTAGAGATGTTGAACATTTTTAATATATATGTTGACCATTTGTATCTTTTCTTCTGTGAAGTGCCTGCTTAGTTTCTTTGCCCACTAATTTATTTCTTGTTATTAAGTTTTTTGAGTTCTTTATATATCCTGGAGATTAATGCTCTATCTCAAGTGCAGGTGGCTAAGATTTTCTCCCATCCTATAGGCTCTCTCTTCATAGTCTTGATTTTTCTCCCTTGCTGTGAAAAAACATTTAAGTTTGATACCATCACATTCATTTATTCAGGATTTTACTTCTTGTGCTTTAAGAGTTTGTTGAGGAATTCGGTTCCTAAGTCAACACCATGGAGGTTTGGGCCTACTTTTTATTCTATTAGGCGCAGGGTCTCTGTTCTAATGCCTAGGTCCTTGATCCACATTGAGTTGAGTTTTGTGCAGGGTGAGAGATAGGGGTTTAATTTCATTTTGCTACATATGGATCTCCAGTTTTCCCAGCACCATTTGTTGAAGAGGCTATTTTTTTCCTCAATATATGTTTATAGCACCTTTGTCTAGTATGAGATACTTGTACTTATGTGCATTTGTCTCTGTGTATTCTATTCTGTTTCATTTGTCTTCATGTCTGTTTTGATGCCAATACCATGATGTTTTTACTACTATAGCTCTGTAATATAATTTAAGGTCTGGTATTGTGATGTCTCCTGTTTAACTTTTCTTGCTGAAGATTGTTTTGCTATTCTATTCTTATTTTTCCAAATGAATTTCATGACTGCTTTTTTAGTTCTATGAAGAATGTCATTGGAATTTTAGTAGGAATTACATTAAATCTATATATCACTTTCGGTAGTATGGTCAATTTGACAATATTAATTCTGCCTATCCAAGAATATGGGAAATCTTTCCATCTCCTTCATTTTCTTTCTTTAGTATTCTGTAGTTTTCATTGTAGAGGTCTTTCACCTAATTGTTACATTGATTCCCAAATATTTTAAGTGTTTTTTGATGCTACTTTGAATGGGCTCATTTTTCTAATTTCTCTCTTGATGAGTCATTTCAGAAAGGCACATGGTCTGTCTTAAAATTCAATCTAGTTAACTTTAATTGCTTGACTAAGATGGTATTTTCAAGGTCTCTCTGGTGTGAAGTTATATTTTTTTTCTTAAAAACTTAGTAGTAATCTGTAGGAAGATAGTCTGAAATTATGTAAATATGTTGATCTTGATCAAGCTTTCACCCACTAAGTTAGTATCTACTAAGCTAACTCCAGAGTAGCTTCTATATTTATTGTTTGACATTCTAGAAGTAAGTTTTTTTTCACCATTTACTTATTTATTTCCTTTCTTTCTAAATTCTTTTATTTGTTATATTCTTACTTTATATTATTGTTTTACTTTATTTTGTTGCCCCGTATTGTCCCAGATGTAGTTGATTAAGCCCTTTGAGCTCTACCACTGCTTTATTTAGGAGATTATTAAGGCATATTTCTAAAATAAACCCAAATTTCTAAATCATGGGTTTTTCAGGACACATACAATATTTAATAGGTCACAAGATGATGGTTCCCATTGTATTTTCCAAGACATTAGCTATTTCCAACTGGATAGAGGAAGAATCCCAAAAGAAAAGCCAAATAGCATATTCAAAGGATTTCAGAATTGTCAATTATAATTCCAAATTTTGTTTTGGTCAACATTCAGGCCCATGGTCAAGACTGGATTTATGGAAGAATAGGAAATGTGATCTTTTTAAAAATTATGAATACTCTATGAGCTAAAATTTCTATTAATATGTAGAAAGGAGGATGGTTAGTCTGAGACATCTAACAGTCTCGTCCACAGTCTACCCCTTTAGCTTCATAAGTATCCTTATATATTCTCTCTCCTTATCTCTCTCTCTTTCTCTTTCTCTCTCCATATACATACATATATATGAGAAACTCAAACAACTCAGTGGCAAAAAAGCAAAATAATCCAATTTAAAGATGGTCAATAAACCTAAATAAATATTTTTCTAAACAAATGAATGGCCAACAGGTATATGAAAAATACACAGTATCACTGATGATCAAGAAAATAAAAATAGAAATCACAATGAGATATTTACCTCACTGTAGTCAGAATGGTTATTTCCAAAATAGCAACACGTACCTGAGAGGATGTGGGGGAAAGGGAACCCTCCCAGTCTTTGCTGGGAATTTAAATTAGTCTAGCCATTATGGAGTATGGAGGTTTCTCAAAAAATTAAAAACAGAATCACCATATGATCCAGCAATCAAACTACTGGGTGTATATCCAAAGGAAATGAATTCATACGCCTAAAAAACATCTGTACACATATGACTAATGCAGTGCTATTCTTAATAACCTAGAAATAGAATCAGTCTAAGTGTCATTCACTTATGAGTCATTAAAGAAATGTATATATATACAGCAGAATACTATTCAACCATGAGAAATGTCTAAAATTTTGTCATTTCCAAAAACATGAATGTAACTAGAACTGATTATATTAAATGAAATAAGCCAGACAGAGAAAATTAGTAATGCATGATCTCACTTACATGTAGATTCCCACATGAGTTGAAAGTAGAATACTGGTTACCAGAGGTTAGGGAAAGTAAGGAGAAGGGAGAAACTAGAAGAGGTTTGTCAACAAGTCCTGAGTAGCAGTTACATAGGAGTAATAAGTTCTAGCGTTCTTTTGCACAGTATGTGACTATGGATAATATATTGTGTATTTCATAAAAGCCAGCCTTTACCACAGGAAATGATCAATGTTTAAGAAGACTGACAAGTTTACTCTTATTTGAATATATAAAATAAAAAATATACATGTTTCAAAATATCACATTATACCACATAAATGTGCACGATTTTATGGATTAGTTTAAAAAATGAAATGAAATGAAAAAAAATAGCCATTGGGAACATTTCCTAGCACTTGTTACCTGACAGATGTTGATCATAGAGCTCAGTGCATACTGTGTGAATTGATTCATATTGGGAACCAAGATGTATAAAACTCACTATATTTTGCTTTTTTAACCCAATGTTGGCTTTTATTGATGAATTCTGGTAAAGAAAGGAACAAAGTAAAATAAATATGTAAGTTTTTTATCAAAAAAATCAGAACTACCAGAAGTCTCAGCAATCCTGCCATTGGTTTTATAGACAATGGAAATTAAATCAATATAATGATGTTCATTACAGTATTATTGACCATAGTCAAAATATAGATCAATCTAAGTTTCCATCTCTTGATGAATGGATTTAAAAAATGTCGTATATATATACAAGGGACTACTATTTAGTTATAAAAAAGAAATAAAACTTGTCACTTATGAACATTAATGCAAGCAGACTTCATATAAAGTTTAATAAGATAGGCACAGAAAGATAGTGTATGGTATCACTTACATGTGGAATAAAAAATTGATTTTATAAAAGTAGAGAGTAAAATGGTGGTTACCAGTGGCTGTGTGTTTGAGGAGCATGGTTTGGGGAGATGATGGGAAAAGGATATTTTATCTTAGTTATTGAAAGAATAAGTCCAAATGATCTACGGTACAACTTGGTGACTTTGTTAAAAATATACTGTATTCTATTTTTTTCTATATAGATCTTTTAAAAAATTATTTTATTTGTTTTAATTAGTTACACATGACATTAGAATACATTTATACATTTTGATAGATTATGACTTTGTTAAAAAATATACTGTATTTTTATAAAATATAAGACAGTGTATATAGCCTGTTTTCATCACAAAAATAACAAAATGTTAAGTAACTATGTATTAGCTACATTTATTCATAGTACAATTTGTATACTCTGCAAACCATTATATTGTACATGGCAAATACATTCTACACTGTCAATTTTAAAAAATATGTAAAATGCAAGAAAAAATAAACAAAAGGTTAAAAAAAAATCCTGAAGCAGGAAACTTTCTCAATCTGCTTGTAATGGACAGTTAATGTCACCAACATTCCCAGCAGAAGAGATGGCACACTCCAACTAGAACACTGAGGATAGTTTCACAAAGGAAGTATTTACAAAGTATGGGAAAGACTGAGAAATACCTATAGGGGGATCCTAAGTGTGTTTTATATAGGGACTACCCTGATAATAACCAGAGTACGGAGTCTGGTTGCCAACCAAAGCCTGTAGTAGTGAAAAGAAGAAATAGTATTGGAAACCAGAAAGAGAGACCATTTGAACATACATGGCCACCTTCAGGATCTGTGTCCTTTGGTTGAGCAACAAAGTCAGTCTCACATGTTCAGCTGAGAAGAATCTAAGAGAGTATACACCCAACCAGCTATTCTTTCACTCTTTAATGCTCATGGGGTGACTCCCAATAGTTAAACTTGACCAGAAGCAGATATGAATCTTTGTGATTTAACCTCCAGTGGAACAACATAGTAGAAAATATTAATAAAAATATATGGGAAGCCATTGTTTAGGACTGAGTTCCTGCATGTGATCCCAAAAGAACAGACCAAGTCAAATGGAGACATTTGTGATGAATACCACATAGTTAAACAGAACCTTTAAGAAAGCAGATAGATCCAAAAAAAGGAGAAATATTCTTCCTAAAAATGAGAGATTATGACCTACCCAAGTCAGTGTAAAAAGGAGGTTCACTCTCTTTTTACAATAAGAGGAAAGAAGGAGGAGAAGGAGAAGAAAGAAGAAAGAAAAAGAGGAGGGAAGGAGGAGGAGGAAAAGGAAGAAGAAGAGGAAGGGAAGAAGAAGAAGAAGAAGAAGAAGAAGAAGAAGAAGAAGAAGAAGGAGGAGGAGGAGGAGGAGGAGGAGGAGGAGGAGGAGGAGGAGGAGGAGGAGGAGGAGGAGGAGGAGGAGGAGGAGGAGGAGGAGGAGGAGGAGGAGGGGAGGAGGAGGAGAAACCTGGAAAAGTGAGGTGACATCTACCAATCAGCAATCAGTTTTTTCTAGTGTTAATTCTTTGTTCCCATCTTGCTAAATTCTGTTCTGCCATTGCCCAGTGTGACCTCACATTCTATTTAGGAGAAAGGAAGCTGCCCACATTCATGAATCATGAATAAAGTCAATTAGATATGATAAAGTTTGTTGTAATTTTGTCTTCTGTAAAAAATTATATATTGTGATAGAGGGTGGATTTAGGAAAGGGAAAGCAGACTGAGAAATATTTATCACATATATGATGCATAAAAACACACAGTCCTGTGATATTATGGTAGCCCATTAATTAAGAAGATGGATGACATACCATTGACAGGGTAGTCAAAGGAAAATCTTATCATTTGTCTGTCCTATTCTATGACTTTGATTTTGTTTTTCTAAATAATTTAGTTTAAAATAATACAAGTAATTAAAAAATCTTAATTCTGTCTACATATGTGACTAATATGTGAAGAAAGAGAAAGACAATAATTGCATCAGAGAGAAAATCATAATTACATCTTTTTGTTAGAGAAACAAATGCTGTGAAGTTTTTATTTAAATATTTCTTTACTAGTTCTCATTGGAAAGATCATTTTTTCTTGTCTTTCAAACTAATATTGTGCTTCTTTATTATTATTACTAGAAATAATTAAATCTAGGTCAGCTATTCTAAGAATTAGTGAAGTAAGATATTCAATAAATTCTCATATAAATTCCCCTGAATCATTCATTCAAACTATCTCTACTCTAATTGTATTCTTTTTCTTATTATTTATTTATCTTTAATTGTATTCCATTTGACATTAGTATTCAGATTTTTGGGTAATTGAATGAGCTCATTGTAAACAAATCTAACAACTGAGAGGCTTACACCCAACCACAGTTCAGTAGTTAACTAATTGTACAAAAGAAACCTTTCCATAGAGAACTCTGTCCCAAAATTTTTTCTCTGGTAATTCACCTGGGAGAAGGACAAATGAATTGTCTATGTGAAAAGAATGCCCAAGAGTTTTCATGAACAGCATGTAAATATTATGCTCAAAAAGCACTCTGAATAATTTCTAGTTTGCCTTCCTAACCTAGGCATTTTTTCTTTGGCACTTGCATCAACAGAAAAACTAGTTGCTTTGAAGCAGATAGTTAAAGATGCATCTGTGAACTAAAGTTTCTCTGTCCTCTGAAAATTTAAAAATTCAAATATACTTCCTCACATTTCCTTTATATTGAGGAATCTCAAAATAAAGTAAGTAAAAGATACTTGTTTTTATGGGCAATGCATTCTCAGAGGAGGTTGGAATGTGTGTACATTATAGTACCCAATACATATATGAAAGGCAGAGTGTATTTCATTTCAGGAATTTTTTTCTAATGTTTGGAAATATGTAGTTCAGTGCCTTAGTGAGCTACTAGACTTCACTTGCAATTAATTAGTTTCTCACTTAAATTGATGATAAAAAACAAAGATATTTCAGACAGATATTAACTACTTGAATGAGATAAGAAACTTTCATTCAATTACTTGAGTATCTCCTATCAATCAATTTTAATATATGTTCAAAATTTCATGGTTTGATTTCTCCATGTTTCAATCAGAGTTTGGGGTCAGATGAAAATAACCTAGATTTCTTCTTGGGATCTTCTACTCTCTATATAACTGAACAGTACTTACAAGTCTAAATTAAATATTGTGTAGGATGAAAATGAAGTAGAAGCAAGATATACTAGAATAAAATATGAGGGTAGATACAAAGATAATGTCAACAGGAATACAGTCTACCAACTTACTAAGATGATTTTAAACATTTGTACATAAATAGATTCCCATGTAGTAAATAGGGATGGAAAATCACTGGAAGTAAAAGATCCAAATGTCATAGAATCCAAGAGTTAAAAGTAATGAAATATGAGAATGATATGGAAAAGGTGAGAGAGTTCTATGGATAGAATTAATGACCTTAAATACACGTCAGAGTGACTTGCATGGATTAGACATACCTACTTCTGTCTATAGGCAAGTACACAGAAAAAAGGAAGGGGCTGCAGGGCGAGCATCATTCACAGTCAAAACATACTTAATAAAGAAAAAATATGAACAAAATCCAAAATAATACAAATTAAATAAAAATTCAGAAAGCACACTGGAGGGATGATTGTCATCAGAGTTAGAGAAAATAAATTATGGAAAAATTCCTGAAGTCTAATTGAAAATTCTTCTTTAAAAAAATTGAAGAATGGAGTCTAGTTCAATAAAGCATTTTTTGACATAAAAAAAGAATAGAAAAAAATAATTGAAGAACGGTCTCTGGTAGAAAAAGATATGATGTGGATATAACAATGTTTTAAAAATAGAAAACATGTATCTTATATTGTAATTATTTAATACTGTGGGTGGACTGCAATTTTTAGAAAATTGTTTTATCAATATGATAATTCTGACTTTGCTTATTTCACATCCCTTCCACATCATGGAATTTTCGTGTGAAAGAAAACCTGGGCCCAGAGATGTTCCTAAATTCTCTGTGGTCCTATAACATCTTAAGTAATATAGCTGAATTATAGGGGCCACAGTAATTCAGAAAACAAACTTGCAGTACAGATGTTTTGTTTTGTTTTAAATCTTTAAACTCCAAATTTATTGTCTGGACAATCTCACTATCTCATTTAAGGCATTGATTATATTTTGATTTTTACCTTTACCTTTCTAATTATAAGGACATTCTAAGAATTAATGATTAATAATATCCTAAAATATGGATACTAAAATTTCCTTTGTCATAGGGTCTGGGGGTGGGTGAGTATTACTGGTTCACACACTCAATTTATACCTGAAGAAACTGATGTTGAAAGTGTTTGATTTCTTGTTCAATTTCAAGTAGCTAGTAGTGATGGGATTAAATCCAAAGATCACTCACTCCCTATGCAGGTGGTAAAACTATTCAAGCAACTTGTTGGGGTAGGACAGGCCTAGCATGATGATTCTCAGAGCTCAAAATTTCCTACTCCTTCTTCTACTATCACTACCTTGATATTGCACCCTTTCTAACATTTCTGAAATGATGCAACACTGCTTGTGAAGAGGATTTATGTGATTCCAGGATTCCGTGCTATACCTGCTTGATCAGACAGCTGGAGACAAAAACCAGTAAACTTTTTAACAACCTCCCCAGCTGATTTTTATGTTAGCCAAAGTTTGAAAACCACTGTCTGGGAATTTCCCTAGCATAGTCACCTCTACTTGTTATTGAATTTTCAACATAAGGAGATCATTATTGTCTTCCTGTATTTTTCAAAGGAGGAAATTCAGTTTCAGAATATTTATCTATTTTTTACTGTAACTGCCATTTCTTATAATGCCATGAATGGAAATTTGGTCATTTAATGACAGACCTTTGCCTTCTTCCATCCAAGAGTTATTGCACAATATCCTCTATAATTGTATGACCAATGTGTGGTTATGCTTTTAATTCCTTATAACTCTTTCTAATTTTTTGCCATTTCCTTATTATAGGTGAAACAAATTGAAGAGAATGGCACTCATTAATGAAAGTCAGCCTGAAGAATTCATTCTACTAGGCTTTGATGATCTACCTTGGCTAGAGCTTCCTCTATTCATTATTCTTTTGATAACATATCCCATGACCCTGATGGGAAACATTGCCATCATCCTGGTGTCCAAATTAGATCCCAGTCTCCGCAGTCCCATGTATTTCTTCCTCACCAATCTATCCTTTTTGGACATATGTTTAACCACAAGCATTGTGCCTCAGATGCTATTAAACCTTGGAAGCTCTAAGAAGACCATCAGCTATGTAGGATGTGTAGTTCAACTTTATTTCTTTCACTTTATGGGGGCCACAGAATGTCTGCTCTTGGCTATCATGTCCTTTGACCGCTATGTGGCCATCTGCAGACCTCTGCACTACCCCCTCATCATGAATCAACGCATCTGCACCTTACTAGCATCCGTTACGTGGCTGACTGGAGTGCTCTTTGCTTTCTCAGAGGCTACTCTTACATTGCAATTGCCATTGTGTGGTGTCAATCAACTGGACCACTTGTTGTGTGAGATTCCAGTTCTGATAAAGACTGCCTGTGGGGAAAAGGAGGCTAATGAGCTTGCACTCTCCGTGGTGTGTATTTTTGTATTAGTTATTCCCCTATGTTTAATTCTTACCTCCTATGCTAGTATTGGACATGCTGTACTTAAGATTAAATCTTCTGAAGGAAGGAAAAAGGCCTTTGGGACATGTTCCTCTCATCTCATTGTAGTTTCCTTATTTTATGGTCCAGCCATTAGCATGTACCTTCAGCCTTCATCCTCCATCACCAGGGACCAACCCAAGTTCATGGTTCTCTTCTATGGAGTGGTGACTTCTACAGTCAACCCCTTCATCTACACCCTGAGGAATAAGGATGTGAAGGGGGCATTAGGCAACCTAGTGAGGAACATTTTCATTTCCAAGTGAGGAACATTTTCATCTCCAAGTGAAAGGTTACAAACCCAAATTAAATTACCTAACATTAACAGGTTTGTGTGGGTTTTCTAAGAATTCACATTTAAAAAACTTTTTTAGATGTTGAGAGACCTTTATCTTACTCATTTATTTATATGTGGTGCTGAGAATTGAACCCAGTGCCTCACATATGCCAGACAAACACTCTACCACTGAACCATGACCCCAGTCCCTAGTAATTCATTTTCCATTAGTAATGGAATCTCATGCTATGTGTTCGATTTGACAACTATATTTGTTTCTCACATTTTATAATCGCATTAGGCATGAATGTTATTAGATTATGTACACTAGTATGGAAAGCCCATTTGTGAGAATATTGAAAAATAGTATTTTCCATTTGAATTTTGAAATAATAACTGTATTGAGTAGTAAAAGGAGCATATTAAATTTTAATTATAATATAAACTTGTTAGTTTAAGCACATCATCATAAATTCACACCACATAAAATGCTACCAGTGGGTTTCCCATTGGTGTCACCTATGAAACTTTACATGACTCTTGCATTTTGACCCAAGTCTCTGCAGACAGTATGGCTTCACTTTATGTTTAAGGGGAAACATTCTACGCTTCAAAAAAATCACGTGTTTATCAGCTTCAGCTCATGTAGATTCTATCACTTTTTCAAAAATGGATTGTAATTCCTGTATACTGAATTAGTATGCAATGTTTGATATGTTTAATTAAAGAATTTATCATTAAATATTAAAATGAATAAAATTTAGAGAAAAAGTATGAATAAGTATTTTTAAAGTTCATAACCATGAGTCTTTTGAATCAATGAGTAAAGAAGTTAATAATGGACCATTATCTGGAAACATTTTTGTATATAAATTGGAACAGCAAGAAATGCCTTTTGAAACTGGACAACAATAATATAAGAAGGAAATAATTTGTATTTTTGGAAGGTCAGCAACTAGATAACATCAACAAATATATAATATGAGTATCTTTTTAATGATACAAATTTTGGATACAAATGATATTCAAAAATTTGTGACATCCTGAAAGTTTTAAAACATTTATAAAACTCACACTTCAACTTTGAAATGCTGTTACAAAATTAGTTATAATTTATTAAAGCAAATTCATGTTTTTTGTGGTTAGTTAGTATTGAATTCATATTTAAGAATTCAATATGATGTTGCATATTGAAGACATATAGACTTGTATGAAAAACACCCCTTCCTCATTTGAACTTTCCTAATGTGTCTTCTGGTATGATCAATATCTGAGAAAAATCACTAAAAGAAAATTCCCATGGTACACTGAACCAACAACCAGAATCAACTGCAACCAGATCTACTCTTTGAAAATAACAGAATATCTGGTACTAGATCATGTCTTGAGACCTTTGGAGTTTGGTAACAACTTTGAGTGACTTAAAAATTAATTTCTGGGTAATTGCTAGGGGATCAAAGTTTTTAAATTTCAAGACTTTCATACTTAGATTTTCTTTGTAGTTTTGAAATATTTGCATATTCATTAGGTATGTTGAGGATGAGACCCATTTCTAAATATGGCAGAATTCATTTTTATTGAAATACAATCTATATACATAGCTGAAGGTAATCTTGAGAAATATTTTTGTGCATTCTGACTATAATCCATTATGACAGATGAGTGTAGAATTTTCCACTTGCATTACATGAGTATTCAAAAAGTTCAGATTTCAGAGTTTTTTGTATTAAGGATGCTCAACCTGTATAGGTATTTTGAGCTTTGGTGGGGAAAGAGATCAATTCTGTGTTAAAAGCATAGCTATTAAGGCTTACTATAGTTGTTCATAGCGCTTTATTATATTATCCTGAGTCCTGACTCATTTGATGTGTATGCTATATTCTTGGCCTGTAAAGATTATTCATTTTGGAAATATAAATGTAATACAGACTCAGTGACATATCAGAACATCCTAAGAGAATTAACATAAATGTCTCAGGATAAAGAATACTTAAAATAGTGGTGAGAAAAACCCACACAATCACTTCATTTGTACTACAGAACTTCACATTTCTAAGGTATGTATATTCAGTATTTTTCATAATTTAGTTAATCTTTAAGAAGCCCTGCTGAAGGAAAGGCATATCATTATATCAAAGTGAAACTGTACTCTACTTCTGATGCAAAGCACAAACAATCTTGAGAGAGCTTTCTTCAAGAAAGCTAATTAAAAAACTTTTGTAATTTCCCAAAGAAACCAGACTTATTCCAAAGAACAAATAGGAAACATTAAAACATTTTAACTTTTGTTGTAATGATAAAAGATTTGGGAAAGTCTTTTAGAAATCAAGATGGTAAACTAGAGATATCCTCCTGTATACATAGCATAAAAATGAAAACAGTTTCAAATGCTTCTGAATGTAGACATTTAATTACTGACCTCAAGATCTTAGTATCATCATATATATTGAACTTTGGTTATTAGTATATGTAGAGAGTTAGGAGGTTAACTTAAATAACCACTGTTGCTTTCTGTTATTTTATATAGGCAGAAACCAAGTCCAGTACACTAAGAGGATTCTAATTGTACTTCTCATTACCACTCTTTCAACTTCTACATTGTATTGTATATATGACCATCAAACCACCATCCCTTTCCAAACCAATTATAATTTGTTATAATAATTCCATTTACTATACTCTTCTGCATTGTCTCCTCTGTTCTTTCATTTATTTTTGCAGTTAGAAATGCCTCTTCCAGCAATGTATGAGTGTTGGTGCAAACATTATGGAGAGCAGTATGGAGATTCCTCAGAAAACTTGGAATGAAACCACCATTTGACCCAGTTATTCCACTCCTCAGTATATACTCAAAGCACTTAAAATCAGCTTACTACAGGGATGCAGTCACATCAATGTTTATAGCAGCTCAACTCACAATAGCTAAACTAAGGAACCAACCTAGGTGTCCTTCAACAGATGGATGAATAAAGAAAAGTGTGATATATATATATACACACACAAAGGACTGTTACTCAGCTTTAAAGAGGAATGAAATTATGGCACTTGCTGGTAAATGGATAGAGTTGGAGAATATCCTACTAAGCAAAATAAGTCAAATCCAAAAAACCAAAAGCTAATGTTTTCTGGGATATTCGGATGCTAATTCACAGTAAGAGTGGGGTGGTGCCAAGGAAGAACAGAGTTACTATTAGGTAAAGTGAAGTGAAGGGAGGGGAGTGGGGATAGGGGTAGGGGGATAGTAGAGAGAAACAGACATTATTACCTCATGTACAAACAACTGCATGATCAATGTGATCCTACAACATGTACAATCTGAAAAATGATACATACATTTATGTATGATTTATCAAAATGTATAAACGGCTTTTTTGTCATGTATAACTAATTAGAGCAAATAAAATTTTAAAAAAAGAAATGCCTCTTCCAATTTTCTAAATCTTAAGATCTTCCTTAAAATGAACTAATGCAATAAGTGGGAAAATACATTTCCTAAAATATGGTTCTGTCTATTGCTAAGGAAAAATGCATATTACCAAAGGAAACAACAGGAAAGAAATAAAGTCACAAAGTACCTACAAAACAAACAGAAAACTAGCAAAACTCTTGGCAACTCTATGAAACCCTGTCTCAAAATTTAACAAAAAAGACTGGGGATGTAGCTCAGTGATCAAGTGCTCCTGAGTTCAATACCCAGTACCAAAAGCAAAACAAAACACAAACAAAACGAACAAACAAAAACGCAAACAAACAGAAAATAAAAAAAGAAAAAAAACCTGACAGAATGAAAAGTAAGTCCTTACCAATCCATAATTACCTCTGATGTAAATGGACTAAAGTGTGCAATTGAAAGACTTAGAGTGACTGACAGATAATAAAATAAGCTCCAAATAAATGCTGACTACAAAGATTCCTTTCATTTTTAAAGACAAACAGACTGAGTGAAGGGATGGAAAAAGACTATAAAAGAGAATGGAAACCAAAGGAGAGTAGTATTAGCAAAACTTACACCAGTTATGATAGACTTTAAGTCAAAAACCATGAAATTAAGTAAATAATTCATTATGTAGTATTGAAGTCAATTTCACCAAGGACATAATAACCACAAATTAGACAAAACTAACATTAAGAGTCCTGAAGAGAGAATTATACAGGAATACAATTAAAGTAAGGGACTTCTATATTCCATTTTCACTAATAAGCTGATCATCCAAACAGAATATTAATAAGAAAACATTGTTCTTAAGCTAAACTTTAAAACAAGTGAACCTAAGAGATGGTTATAAAACATTCTTTCTCAAATCATTGGTATACACATCTTCTCAAGTACATGAAGAACTTTCTCCAGGAAATGTTATGTATTAGTTCATAAAACTATTTCTAACTATTTTAAGGAGTTTGAAGTCATATTATGTAAACTTTTCTGAATAAAGTGGTATGAAATAAATGACAAAAGAAATTTTAAAAGTTTCAAATACATGGAAATTAAGTAACATGCTGTTGTTTAAACAATGAATAAATTAAATTAAAAATGACAAAGAATTCTAAAAATCTATTGAGACAGATAAAGATGAACATGCAACATTCCAAAGTCTGTGCAGAAGCAAATTAAGCTAAGACTAGAAATATAAGAGAAAAATAGATAACAAAACTAAGATTTTTAGATTTTTGGAAATATAGTAAAAAAATCAACAAACCATTAAAGAAAAAAGCAAAAATTCAAATAAGCATAATTATATACAAAAGAGGAGCTACCACAGAAATACAAAGGACAATAAGGTTACTATGGATAATTCATATTAATAATTGGATAACCTAGAAGAAATGTACAAATTCCTAGAGCCTTACAACCTATCAAGACGGAATCATGAAGAAAGAGAAAGTGAACAAACCAATAACAACTAAAGAGATAAGATCAATAACAAGAAGTCTTCAATCAAAGAAGAGCTCAGGAACTGATGATTTTACTGCTAAATTCTATCAAATGTTCAAATAGTAATCCTCAAACTTTCCCCCCCAAAATTAAAAAAGGTTATACCTCCAAATTTTTTTTGAAAGCAGGAAAATTTATTATAAGAAATGGAAATTTAGGTCAATATCCATGATGATAAGAGTTGAAAAAACCATCAAGAAAATGCTAGCAAATTGAATTCAACAACACATTAAGAGTATCATTCAATGGGGACAGAGAGGGAAAGCCTGCAGTACTAAAGGAGGAGCCAGGACTTGCCCTGCCCTGCCACTTCCTTTATGCTGCAGCCTGTTCACGCACATCCATCTGGACCTCCACTCATTTGTCAGTGGGGCGCTTTCCTCCCTGTGTCTCCCTCTGCAGACGGGCGCTGTGGAGTGGCGGCTCCCAGGCAGCCATGTGGACCCAGAGATAGACATTCCAAGGGTCTCCAGCCATCCTGGGAGATGGCCCCCAAATTTGCAACTCTTTCCCCTCCCTCAGGAAGGAGATGACTGGAGGCGTCCCCTTCACAGACACAAGCACATCAGCAAACCCTATGAAAGCGGAATTTTCTAACAAAATAAACTTGCTTGTTTGGTCTGTTTTCTGTAACTTTTGCTAAATACTTTATACATTTTTTGATGTTAAAAAGCTGTGTCTCCTGCCAGCCCCCCTTACTCCCGGTATGAATGTGTTTACTTCACATTGTATATCCTTCCATCCTCTGGCTGCCTAGATCAGTAAATAAAATTGATGTAATATAATTTATAAGTAACACTGTTGACACTCTGATCCCGATGGAGGCTGTAACCCGCCCCTCTCCAGCCCCTCCCCACCCCCTAATAGCATTCGTGTGTATTAAAGCTGAAGAATTAAATGTTTAAAGAGTTAAAAAAAAAAAAAAAAAAAAGAGTATCATTCAACTTGAGTGAGTGGTTTTAACCCTGGAACAAAAGGATGATTTCCATATACAGATCAGTAAATGTAACACATCATTTTAACAACAGAATGATAAAAATAATAAAAATCATGATAATTTCAATAGACATGGAAAAATTACCTGACAAAATCCAACATCATTTTTCTGATTAAAAAAATTGACAATTCAAGCATAGTAGGAAGGTATCTCAAAACAAGTGTAACAATAAATGTTGGTGAGGGTGTGGGAAAAGGTTCACTCACACATCGTTGGTGGGACTGAAAACCAGTGCAATCACTCTGGAAAACAGTATGGAGTTTCTTCAGAACACTTGGAATTAATCCACCATTTGACCTAGTTATCCCACTCCTTGCTTTATACCCAGAGGACTTTAAAATCAGCATATTATAGTGACACAGCCACATCAATGTATATAGCAACTCAATTTAGTAGTGTCAAGCTATGGAACCAATCTAGGTACCCCTTAACAGATAAATGGACAAAGAAAATGTGGTATATATACACAATGGAGTAATACTCAGTCTTAAAAAATAATGAAAATGATGGCATTTTCCAGTAAGTGGATAGAACCTGAGAATACCATGTTCCGTGAAATAAGGCAGTCCCCCAAAACCAAAGGTCAAATGTTCTCTCTGATATATGGCTGCTAAACCATAACAAGGAAGGGTAGGGAGGGGAAGTATAGAATTTCATTGGATTAGAGAGATGGGAATAAAGGGAAGGAAGGGGGGATGGGAATTAGATAGCAGAATGAATTGGACATAAATTTCTTTTGCTCACATATGAATACACGACCATTATAACTCCATATCATGTATAACAACAAGAATCAAAAGTGTAATGACTTGCACTCCATGTATGTATAATATATCAAAATACACCCTACTGTCCTGCATATCTTAAAACAAAAAATAAAAAGAAAGGTCTTGAATGAGAAGGCTTCAATGAACCTCATCCTCATTGGTGAAAAATTGAAAACCTTTAAGTACTGGAATAAGATGGGATATTCAGTTTCCCAACGTTTTTTCAGTATAGTACTGTAAGTCCTAGTCAAAATAATTATGTGGGAGAAAGAAATAAAAAAGCATTCAAATAAGAAAGGAAGAAGTGCAGTTGTCACTGTTCCATGAAAAAAAAAAAAAAAAAAAAACAGAAAAAAAAACACTAGAACTAATCAGCAAATTTCATACAGTTGCAGGATACAAAGTCAACACACAAAAACCAGTATGGAAAAAAAGATTTTCTCCCACTCTGTAGGCTCTCTTTTCACATTATTGATTATATCCTTTGCTGAGAAAAAACTTTTTAGTTTGAATCCATCCCATTTATTGATTATTGCTTTGATTTCTTGTGCTTTGGGAGTCTTGTTAAGGAAGTCTGTGCTAAGTCAACATGATAAAGATTTGGGCCTACTTTGTCTTCTATTTGGTGCAAGGTCTCTGGTCTAATTCCTAAATGGTGAGGACTGTTTCCGCAATGCTGCTTGACAAGGTCCAAGCATGGGGAAGGGCTTGGCAAGGTCACCATTCCAGGAAATTGCCACTGTCATCTCTCCTAGGAATTGGATGTTTTCTTGCAATTATCATTCTTACAACTATGCAACTACAAATCATATTCCCTAGATCATTGTGATAAGAATTTAACTTCAATGAGTCTGTGGAGCTTGGGGGAGGATGAGGAATGCTTTAAAAAATGTACCAATATCACACATAATAAGTCTGAAAGTACAGAGTTTGAGCAGTTCTTCAGAAAACTACAGTTACAGGAATTGCTTGCTCCTATACTCCTAACTGCTGCCCCAGTTAATGCTTTACCAGTAAAACAACAACCTGACAAATGGAACAAGAGACTTGTTGTCCCCACAGTGCAAGGACTGCCCTACTTAGCTTATAGGATTGGGGGACATTTGTGGTATCCACCTAGAGGGAAACAAGCAAATAAGTATAAGGACCCACCTCTCACAGATCCCTCTCTTCCCTAAACAGGAGAGTACAATGAAAATGAAAAATTAATATTAATGGTAAATGGACAAATGTCCAATAATGATCCTTCCTTCAAAGGCTTAGATGTCAAGGGCCACCCTGGAAATGTAGGACTAAAGAACAAAGAAACAGCATATGCAAATACCTAGAAAAATATTATAATAATATCAAATGCCCTCATTGCATGTTAACTGGTTAAGCAGTTTATGCTGGCTTAGGTCTCATGTATGTATTGTAGTAGGTAGAGGATAAATCAATAACATAAAGAATATTAGGATAAAATGAAGCATGCACACTGATTGTTTGGTAGTAAATAACCTAACTTAGATTTAGGTGAGCTTGGTTAGGTAATAGAGTAGACCTTTAAGGTTAAATCAACAGCATAAAAATACGAGTTAAAAATTAAGTACATGTTTTGCTTAACAGTTCAGCAAAATTAGTTTAAAACAAAATAGAGTCATTATGTTGACAATAGGTCTGACACCAAAGGGTAAACAAAGGCCAGTAGGATGAAAAGAGGAAAATACCTTTCACTGTAATATGCTTATGTGAGTAACTTTAAGTAAATATAGAAAGTTGACTAATGTACCCACTATGAGTTAGACACCTGCTGGGAAGTGTGGTCAATGACAAATCTTGTAATAATTTCTCTATAACTTGTATCTTGTTTAATCCTACTTTACTTAATACAATAAAAGAAGAGCTAAAATAAATCTGAGTGGCACTTGCTTCAAGTTGCTCCAGGGGTTCGTTTCATTCCTCTGTGTTGACTCCACCCATCCTTCAGGGAACCCGAGAGTTACTGGGGCTGGCTCCTGGCACCTAAATCATTGATCCATTTTGAGTTGAGTTTTGTGCTGGGTAAGAGATAGGGGTTTAATTTCATTTTAAAACTTCATATGGATTTCCAGTTTTCCCAGCACCATTTTTTGAATTTCTCCATTGTATGCTTTTGGCTCTTTTGTCTAGATGAGTTAACTGTATTTATGTGGGTGTTGCCACCTGCAGCAACAATCCTGAGGGAATTTATCGGAGGTGGACATGAACTACTTTTATTACTTTATCTGGGCTACTTCCTTGCTTACTTGCTTATTCGCTAGTTTATAGAGGAAGAGAGACTTTGTTTACTTTTAGTTTTAGAGGAAGTGAGACTTTGCTTAGAGGAAGAGAGACTTTGCTTAGAGGAAAAGAGACTTTGCTTAATTTTAGAGGTGCTACTCTTTCAGAGAGGCTACGCTTATCAAAGGTCTACTGCTTCTTAAAGGTGGGTCACTTCTTGGAGGTGCAGGGTGCGGCATGCAGCCTGCGGCCTGCAACCTGCAACCTGCGTCCTGCAACCTGCAACCTGCAATCTAGAGGTGTCTCTTCGTTCTGCATTCTGCGATCTGCGACCTAGAGTTGTCTGCTTAGTCCTGCATTTGCGATCTCCTCCCAGGCAAAGAGAATGTCTTATATATGCTAAGGCAGTCAATCATCTTAGGATTAAGTAGCACGATTGGAGCATGTGCCACGGTACCAATCAAGAAAGAATGAGGAACATCTGTTGATCACTAGCGCAGAGGAGACATTAACTAATCAGGCAAAAGTAGACCACGCCGTGTTAACACTAATTATGCGCCACCTCTTGGTCCAACGCCAGCCGCCATCCTAGGGCTCTCTGCATGTGGGTTTGTCTCTGTGTCTTCTATTCTGTACCATTGGTCTGCCTGTCTATTTTGGTGCCAATACCATGCTGTTTTTGTTACTATTGCTCTGTAGTATAGTTTAATTTCTGATATTGTAATACCTCCTGTTTTACTTGTTCTGCTCAGGATTGCTTTGGCTATTCGAGGTCTCTTATTCTTCCAGATGAAGTTCATGATTGCTTCTCTATTTCTATGAGGAATGTCCTTGGGATTTTAATTGGAATTGCATTGAATCTGTATGGTGCCTTTGGTAGAATGACCATTTTGACAATATTAATTCTGCATATCCAAGAACATGGGAGATCTTTCCATCTTCTAAGATTTTCTTCAATTTCTTTCTTTAGCGTTCTGTAGTTTTCACTGTAGAGGTCTTTCATCTGTTTTGTTAGATTGATTCCCAAGTATTACATTTATAAAGAACTTACAAAATTTTACACCCAAAATACAAAGTATCCAATCAATACATGGGCCAAGGAACTGGACAGATACTTTATAAAAGAAGATATACAGAAGATTAATAAATATATGAAAACGTGTTCAACATCTCTAGTAATTGGAGGAATAAAAATTAAAATAACTCTAAGATTTCATCTTACTTCAATTAGAATGACTATTATCAAGAACACAAACAATAATAGATGTTGGCGTGGATGTGGGGAAAAAGGAACACTATTACATTGCTGGTGGAGTTGAAAATTGGTGCAGCCACTCTGGAAAGTAGTGTGGAGATTCCTCAGAACACTTGGAATGGACCCCCTTTTGACTGAGTTATACCACTCCTCGGTTTATACCCAAAGAACTTAAAATTAGCATACCACAGTGAGGCAGCCACATCAATGTTTATAGCAGCTCAATTCCCAATAGCTAGATTGTGGAACCAACCTAGATGCCCTTCAGCAGATGAATGGATAAAAAAACTGGTGTATATACACAATGGAATATTATTCAGTCATAAAGAATAATAATATTATGGCATTTGTAAATAAATGCATGGAATTGGAGAATATCATGTGAAGTGAAATAAGCCAATCCCAAAAAACCAAAGGTCGAATGTTTTCCCTGATAAGTGGATGATGATATATAATGGGGGTTGGGAGTGAGAGAAGAATGGAGGAACTTTAGATTATGTAGAAGGAAATGAGAGGAAGGGGGGCTATGAAAAATGGTGGAATGAGATAGATATCGTTACCCTATGTGCATGTATGATTACATGAATGGTTTGAATCTACATGGTGTTCAACAATATAAATGAAACAATGTACCCCATTTGTGTATAATGAATCAAAATGCAGTCAGTAAAACATAAAAAATAAATAATTTAAAACAAACAAATAAACAAAAATACCACAAATACTTTTGGTTAAATGCAAAATGTATAATGTATAATCAAAAGCTTATTTTACCATAATCAATTTTCTAGGCATTTTATATGCTAACTGAATAATCTTCAAAACAACCCTTTTGGTGGGAATTCACATAATTGTGTATGTTTACATGAATGGTATGAATCTACATCATGCACAATCATAGAAACGAAAAGATGTACCCCATTTGTGTACAATGAATCAAAATGCGGTCTATAAAAATAAAAAAGATAATATTTGTATCATGCTGAGTTGATTTCTTTAGAAAAATGTGCTGCGTGTTTGGGTGTCCTTTCCATTGTACACCCTCTTGTCAAGTACTGTGATTATAACTGCAGACCCAACTAAACAGATATGAACACTGCCTGTGCTTTCACTTTGTGGTCAGTGCTGTGTCTCTAGTCTTCATTACTTTCTTCAGCTTCTTTCAGAGTTCTAACTGACTACCTAGGTTACCTCAGTGCATTCTGTTGTATAATAAAGAATATATCTATTAAAAGAGTATGTTTCTGTGTACTAATAGTGAACTATATGAAAAATAACTCAAGAACACAATCTCTTACAAAACTAGAAAATTTTAAATACCTATGAATACATTCAACAGATGAAGTGAAAAACCTGCACACTGAAAACTACAAAACACTGATGAAAGTAACTGAGACAGACAAATAAGTGGAAAGATACACGTTCACTGGAAAAATTAATGTTGTTAAAATATCCCACGTTACATACAGATACATTGCAATTCCTATCAAATTTCTAATGCTATTTTTCATGGAAATATAATAAACAATCCTGAAAATCTCATAGAATTTTTTTAAAAACTTCTAATATTACAAAGATGGTTATTACCAAAAAGAAACTGTAAACATTGCTCTATCTGATTCAAAATATACTTTGAAGCTATGGTAATAAAAACGTGGTACTCATAAATAAAAAGGCACATCAGCATATGGGGCAGAAGAGAGAGTCCAAATATGAACCCACAGATACATGTTGAATTGTGTTTCAGCAAACATGCTGAGAATACACAAAAGGAAAGTATAGTCTCTTCAGTAAATAGTATGGGAAAAACTAGATATCCACATAGAGAAGAATAGAATTGGGCTCTTACCTCATATAACCAATTCAAAATGAGTTAAATATTTAATGTAAGGTTAGAAACTGTAAAACTACTAGGAAAAGCAGGGAGAATTCACACAAAATTCATCTGGGCATTTTTTTTCAAGATATGACCTTACAGGATAAGCAACAAAATGAAAAGTAGACAAATTAGTCAAAACTGAAAAGCTTTTGCACAACGAAGGAAACAATAAAAACAAAGAGACACTATATGGAATGAG
Organism: Sciurus carolinensis; assembly: GCF_902686445.1. Lineage (NCBI taxonomy): Eukaryota > Metazoa > Chordata > Mammalia > Rodentia > Sciuridae > Sciurus > Sciurus carolinensis. The sequence continues at coordinate 126,288,740 of NC_062219.1, forward strand.
AGTAAATATGTACAAACCATACATCTGATAAAGAGGTTAACAACCAAAGTAAACAAGGAACGCAACAATAAGAAAACAAATGACTCCATTAAAAAGTAGGCTAAAGACCTGAATACATTGGACTCAAAAGATGATCTGCAAATAGCCAACAGGCATATGAAAAATTCCTCAACATCATGAACTATCAGAAAAATGCAAGTTTAAACTACAGTGAGTTAACGGCTCCCCCCTGATAGAACATAACTATCAAAAGGAAGAAAGAAATCAAGTCTCTGCAAGGATGTGGAGAGAAATGAATACTTGGCACTGTTGGTGGGAGTGTAAGTCAGTACAATTACTATGGAAACCAGTATGGAGTTTCCTCAAAATATTAAATATAGAAGTAGTATATGATCCAGCAATCCCATTTCTGGGCATACATCTAAAGGAAACAAAATCAGTATGTAGGAGAGATATCTGCATTCTCATGTTTATAATAGCACTATCCAATTAACACATGATAAGTGTTCATTAGTGGAAATAAAACATGGTATATATACACAGTGAAATATTTTTCAGCCATTAAAAAGAAGGAAAATCTGTAATTTATAACAACAGGGATGAGCCCATAAACTCTTAGGTTAAATGGAATAAGCCAGGTGCAGAAAGATAAATACTGCATGATGTCACCCCATATGGTGGTTGCCAAAGTTAATGTCATCGGTAGTGTTGGGTGGGTAGGGAATGGGGATGTGTTGGGTGAAGGACAGAAAATTACAATTTGATCTGTGGAATCCGTTCAAGGAATAAATTGTACAGCATAGTGACAACATACTATATGCTTGAAAAGTGCTGAGTGAATGTTAAGTATTCTAACTACCCAAATGATGTACATAGGAGGTAATGCATATGATAATTAGCTACATGTAACTATTCCACAATGTATATATTCACACAAATATCATGTTGTACACAAAAAATGTAAATGTAATTTTATCTGTCAATTTTAAAAATAAGTAAACTTGTAAAAACCAAAAATGAAGAAATTCAGATATGAATACATTTTTTTCTGAATGTCCTATAGTATAAAGTGACAGATTCAAAAAATAAAAATATTTAATTGTAGAAGAATTATTGAAAAAGTATATAAAGGTAGATATAATTTATGAATAAATTATTAGTTTAAAAAAGCTTCAAAACGTATTAGAAATGATGTAATTTACAAAATGATTATATTCCACAAATATGATTTTATACTTTATAAGAATACTTGATGTACAGAAAAAAAGGGAAAATGAATGCATTAAAAAGTTAACTCAATATTTTATTTAAAATTTTATTTAGATTAATGCTTAAACTAATTATAACCTCTAATTTATTAAAACCTTAGATAAGCATGTCACATTATAAGATGCACACGTCAACTTATTTTCAAAAACAAATCCTGTAGGCTCAGTATGTTAATTTCTATTTTGAGGGATGTTTTATGACTTATTTCCTTAACCTGCAGATCTGTGACAGATTCACTTCAGAATTACTCATTAAAGAAATCACTGAAGAATAGAAATGTTTTCATATGCACTATTTTGCACTGAGACCATTTAAAGGGAACTTTAGGGCTGTAAGTTCATTTACTTTTATGCTTTCCTAATTAAACAACTCCAAACTCATTTTCATGGTTTATGTTGTGTGGCTCGAACCTTCACCCTAGTTGTAAGAATTCTGCAGCATTTTTGTGCTACGATTACATTTGGTAATGGAGTTCACTTCTTGTTTTTCTGGAACAATGAACAATTAAACCTGAGGAACGCTGGAATCCCTCAGGGCTAGAGGACAGCACTGTGTGAAACATGGGTCTTTAATATTGGTTGCTTTTATTTACAGGTACGAACATTTCTCATCAATGTTGTTAATATCTATAATATCAGCTTATTGTTGTGTAAGTCTACTAGGATCCTGGTGTAGAGAGCCTATGTCAGTCCAAAATACCTCATTGAAGACAATATCTATAATTTACTTTCAGTTTATCATGAGAACTTTTTAAATGTTTTTGATGTAGCCCAATTGCACCCTAATTTCATTTTCGACTGGTGGGTGAAAGGTCACATGGCTGAAAGCTTAAAAATTCACTGAGCTTATCAACCTCCTTCCAGACATGGCACAAAGAAAGATGTAGACAATCTCTGTGTTCCTGAGAAAAGGGTGAGAGTATCCACTACAGAAAATTAGGATACAATGAGTGGAAAGTGCCTCTCAAGGTCATCTTATCCACATCTTGCAACACATTAAATAATCAGAGTATCTGATTTGTGTTGGGAGTGGCAAATGAATTTTGTTCTTTGAACTGCCCAGAGAAAGAGGTGATACCTCTCTAGGGGATTTCTCAGTGCAAAGGCACTGATCAAAGATTTTTCCAGTTGCCATGTCCAAAGGAGAATTCTGTGCCAACCTAGAATTTTATCAGTTTATAACCTTGAGTTCAAACACCAGCTGCCTGGAGGTAGAGAATTATGGGTGTAAGCAGATAGTTCTAATTGGGCTGCTTTTTCTCTTAACTTTGATTGTGTTTATCCTGAAGAAACTTTCTCACAATATATATTTTTGATGTTTAAACCTATATAATGCTGAGTTTGCCTGTAGTCCGTCTTCCTCGGTTAGAGGTTGTCTGACCACCCCAACATTTTATTTACTTTTGTGTCTGTTTGCCTTTTCTCAATCCCTTTACCACCCAGTTCAGAAACCTGAATAAACTGCCATGCAGAATATATATATATATGTATAATAGAGACAGTTCCAAAATCTCAAGTTATAGAAAGTGACACATACTACTCTATTAGTTCTGGACATATATTATCCCATTATCTGGTGAACTGTAAACTAAAAAACTGCAAAAATTTTTCAGAGAATTTGAAAATAGAAAACACAGTATGATCTATAGAAATTTTAACATAGTGCTAGCCCCAGTATCAAAGTGTCCCTTTTCTAACAATAAAGTATGTCTATCAAATAGTCCACAGGGAGGAGTTAAGAATCAACAAACAAAAAAAGCAGTCGACCAGATTTATCATTCTTACTGAAAAATGTTTGTTTTTAAATTTCCTTGTTGATAGATTTGCTCCCATTTGCTCCCCAGGGGTGGATACTCAGAAGTGGTCCTGTGGAGCACTATTAGAGCCTAACATGGTTGCTGCACTCTGTATGATGTGTTGGCATATGTAATATGTGCACCATTGAAACAAGGAATAACAGTGTAAGCACATCTCTTCATGGATTACTTCACATTTTTAGTTGTGCTTCCCTATTTCCATTCATTCATTTATTGAATTAACTGTGTATGAGAATTTATTGTTCACTATTTTTGTTTGTTCGCTTTAAAATGCTTTTATTAGTGCATCGCAGTCATACATATAGTTGAGTTCATTTTGACATAATTACACATTTATGGAACAAAATTTGCTCTATTTTGGTCTCCAGTTCTTCCTCTTTTTGTTCCCTTTTCCTCCCTTTTGGTCTTCCTTCTATTTTTTTTTTAAGCTGGTGCTTTATATATTCATATAAAAATGGGATTCACTGTGGCATATTCATAAAAGTACATAGCATAATTTGGTTAATTTCATTCAGCAGTTCCTCCCTTTTCTCATCCCTCCTCCCTCCCACTCTACTCCTTCTTTCATTCCTTATTTCTACCCTGGATTTGATAACTCAGTGAGATAATTATATACAAAAGAAATATATATTTTTTAAAAAATTAAATAAATAATGGATAAATTCTTATTGTATACAGACATAGGTTGTGGGTTAAAAAAGAAAAAATCATGTATATTTGTCAACTTCCATGAATAAACAGAAGGGTGATTTTAGATGGGAAAGAAGTAAAAATGTATATACATATATATCTAATAGCTATTTTGTAGATCTTGAGTATGTATTATTTGCCAATTAATTTTTTCTTTACTAAACAAACCAGAGTTTATTAGTTGGTGGAGAGGATGTTCTTTGCAATTCCAAATTTATAAAATCAATAAATTGAGGAAAGTTATTGTTTATATTTCCCAAGAATTCATATTTTTTAATATATGGGTTCATTAAGCCTCTATTCTGCCTTTGGAATCTCACATGAATTTATTTTTATAGGCAGAATGTAAATTATACCCAGAACACTGAAAAAAGAAGATGGTAAATTAGGTCCTCAGGCTTCTGTGATACTGGGGAGAGTATAAAAGAGTGAGGAAATGAATTCTGATTTTATATGTATACACATACACTATACATCTAAATAATCATAATATATAATATATTTCCCCCTGCACGCACATATGTAATAAGCTGAGCAGCAGGTTTCCTTTCACTGTTTATCAACTGTACCAATCTGAGACCATGTGATCCATTCAGAATGTTCCTGTGTGGAATCATCTGTAGGCTCTTCTTGAGAGATGGTCACAGCACTGTTTTGTAACAGTCACCCCTGTCTTACCTTATGAACCCTCTCAATGTTCTCATTCTTATTCAGCAAAGTACAGTTCAAACAAACAAAAAAGGTAAAAGTGAGCCAGTTAAACCTGAGGATTCAATTTCTGGTTTATGAAATAGATGAAGGCAGGTTTTTCCCTAAGACTTTAATTATTTTGTCCTTTTTTAATTTTTCTTTTTAGTTTTACAGGACAGTAGAGTGTGTTTTCACATATTTATACAAATATGGAATACATCTTATTATAATTAGGACCCCAGTCTTGTGTTTGTACATGATATGGAGATTCACTGTGGTATATTCATACACGTACAACGGAAAGTAAAAGCCAGATTCATTCCACTGTCTTTCCTCTTCCTGTCTCTCCTGCCTTCCTTTCATTCCCCTTTCTGAAATATACTGAACTTCTGTTCTTCTCCTCCATCTCCCCCTACCCCCTTATTGTGTGTTCACCCTTCAGTTTTTTGGGATTAGCTTATTTTACTTAGAGCAACCAGCTGGCTCACATTTTCTAAGCCAGTTTCAGTGGGTCCGCTTGTGTTTACAGCTGAGTTGTATGTTATTTTGCAACATTTTGTGGTTATTCAACTTTGAAAAACTTTACCTCTAATCCAACTGCTGTTGACCTGTGTTTGCTGATCCATTATTGCAACTGCATTTATGTGTCACCAAAGGGCTTCGGTGGAACTCACAGGCGCAGGATAGTGTTTCATTGTTGCTTCAGATTGTCAATTATTTTTTTCCTCAATAGAATAATGGCAATTACATCAGTTTAGTGATTATAGCCCACACCTTCTGTTCCAAAGACAAAAATAAAGCATTACTTCACTTTCCAGTTTCAGAGGTCTTTGTGCATAGATGGCTGACTCCATTGTTCTAGACCTGAGGTGAGGCAGAACATCATGGTGAAAGGGTATAGAGGAGGAAAGCAGCTCAGGACATGGCAACAAGGAAGCAGAGAGAGCTCAATTAAATAATTTTTTAAAAGAATCAGAAGGTGACAAAATTCTAGAATGCAGAGAATGATGACAGCATAAATATGAATAAAGAGAACAATCTCAGAAGACTGATGTGAATGAACTTCTATGGAAGGATTCCAGACTGTTAACTACTGGTGAGACCTGAGTGAAAAATTTGCTTAAATAATAAAACCAGGGTTAAAAACCTTTTGGATTAATATTGTAACTTTTAGTCTCCTTGTCATAAATCTATTGATGCAAAACATCTTTGTGCCATATTATCAGCTCGTGCCATTATGACTTGTTTAGTAATTGAATCTAATTTGGAGCCAAATTCATCAAGACACCAAGATTAAACACAAATCTATTCTTTATTTATTGGAATATGATTTCATTACAGTAAGTTTTTGGATATTGATGTTCAATGTTTATTTGAAGCATTTAGGAGAGTGTCACATAGTAGGGATTCTATCAATATTTATTGATTGAATGAGAAGAATAAGTGAAACATTAGTGTATATTAATGATACAAAGTTGTTACTGTTCAAGTCAATGAAGAACTTTAATATCATCAGGTAAAAAGTCTACACTGTGTTAGGCTACTGTGGGAAAAATAAAACCAAAGACAAGAGCCTTGTGTTTTCTTAAACATATTAAGAGGTATTGCCTCTCCCATCTCTATGTAGAAATAGGATCACTGTATCTTAATATAGCAGAATCTCAAAATAATATTTTGAGAAAAAATATAAATAAAAAATTGAATTTTGACATCAAAAATAATTTTCTTGACTTTCTCCTCGTGATCCAAGAAATTTTCTCTGAACTTTTGGAGGTAAATTGAGTTTTCCAGGAGTCTTTCAGTCTTAAATCCATTTTCCACAACAGGTGCCAAATTTTATCATTTCGTTATATTGGGATAAGAATGTGAGAGGGAAGAACATCCACAAGGGAATTGCTAGAGTGTCTCTTGACAAGACATTTCCACTGAGGTTCATTATCTGTATGGAGAACAAAGTCTCACAGCTTTATAAGGAGAGTGAGACCCCTCAACTATTATTTTAGGTTTTGATTTATTTTGTTATATTTGGGGGAGTACTGGAGATTGAATCCAGGGCCACATACATGCTAGGCAAGTGCTCTAGAGCTGAACTACATACTAACCCTCATAACAATTATTTGAGGGTAAAATAGGTTTCCACATTTGAAAATATTTGGAATCCTTCAAATAAGTATTAGGGACTTATGATATGAAATAAAGCTACTAAATATAGAAAAGATATTCAATTCTTATCCCCAGTTAATATTTAATTTTGATGAAAATATCTATATTATTTTTCTTGCAAGAAAGACACCAGTATAGAAGATTATTTGATTGAAGGTAAATGTTTTGTGTGGGTGGGAATTACCTATTCTGTTGTTATGATTTAATCTTTGCACAACTCCATGCATACTGTGAACTTTTTAATACAAAGTTGCATGTGAGAAAACATGTAAATAAATTGACACATTTTAATACTAATAAGCAGCATTCTAATTTGAAACACTGAGGCATGTTTTTGAAAATAATATAGGGATACTATTTGCATTAGTGGGCATTTACACTAATGCAAATAGTACCCTTGGGATGGTGCAAAAATCTTGAAAGCATTAACATCAGATTCAAGTTAGGTGATCTGAGTAATAAAGGAAATGGAAGGGAAGAAAATTTAATCCTTCCAATCCTTTTTCTAGGAAGATGAGAATATTGTTGGTATTTGAGTAAAACCTGAAGAAAAATTATTTAGAAGACTCATAAAAAAACAGAGCACTGTATTTCATGAAAATATCCAACTCAACATTAAGTATTGCACTTAAGCAAGTGTAGCCACACATGTTGGACTAATTGGTTCTCATAGCAGGGACAACAAGGGAGGTTCTGAACAGAAACAATACCTAAAAGATAAGTGAATTAACTGTTGGCAGTAGATTATATTCAGATTTTTAAAATTTCATATGCTGTTTTCTTTTCTACTACATCAATGTTTTGCAATCTTTTACATTACCTATAGTAAGAAATACATTTTGCTTAATAATTCACATGACACAAACTTACATATTTCCACTTGTAATGAAAATAAATAACTTGATAGAATAACATATAATTGTTCAAATGTGTGATAGATTACAACTCACAATGTGAAGAGCACTTGTATACATCAGACTGTGTTGATAAGTGCTTGGTGTCGCTAATCTTTTATCTTCCCAATCAATTAATGTTTGTCTTGTTTTTCAAGTTATGAGTATATTTCAGGGGTCATTTGCTTTTGATTGCATGATTCCTTTTATAAAGAAAATGCTTCAGTTGGCAAAAAAGTCAGTCTAGGTTTGGGTAATAGACTTATGGAAAACAATATGTGCTGTTTCTATGCCAACCAGACTAATCTACCTGGAACTCAAGGAGTTCTGAACGCAGTTCATAAATCTAACCAGAATATGTCAAGGGCCAGAAGACCATGGAAGAAAGAAATGAACACAAGTGGTAAGTCAGCATGACTGGTTCTTGAGTATATTAGCATCATTCATTCATTCATTTTATTCTCTTTTTTAAACATAAGGTGAATCTTAAGTTTCCCTTTATCTCATTATTTTGTGAAATTTTGCTATTTTGCATTTCTTGGTTTAAATAGAGATATTTGTTAGTTTTTCTTTTAGAAGCACCACAGAAGTCATATTTTTGTTTTTATTAATTTTCATCCTTCTAAATATCAACTCACTTCAGTGGAGTCTTTACTTTAACTTGAATCTACCAAAAACAGCCACAGCAAGCATGAGTCTGGACAATGCAAGTGTTCCGGAGGTCTTCATTCTCTTGGGTTTCTCTAACCACCCTTGGTTGGAAATGCCCCTGTTCATTATGGTGCTTATTGCATATATCTGTACATTGGTGGGCAACATCTCAATTATTGTGGTATCCAGAGTAGACCCTCATCTTGACAGTCCTATGTACTTCTTCCTTTCCAATCTCTCCTTCTTGGACCTGTGTTTTACCACAACCACCATCCCTCAGCTGCTGTTTAACCTTTGGGGCCCAGATAAATCTATCAGCTATGGGGGATGTGTGACCCAGTTTTATATGTTTCACTTCTTGGGAGCCACTGAGTGCATCCTGTTGGCAGTGATGTCCTTGGATCGTTACATTGCCATCTGCAAGCCTTTGCGGTACCCAGCTATCATGCATCAGCGACTCTGCATCCTCCTAGTGGCCCTGGCATGGATAAGTGGATTGGCTAACTCCCTGCTTCAGTCGACTCTCACTGTCCAGCTGCCACTTTGTGGTAACAACAAGGTAGATAATTTTCTCTGTGAGGTCCCAGTGATGATCAAGATGTCATGTGCTGACACTACATTCAATGTAGCTATGCTCTCCATTGTGGGGACGTTCTATTCCCTGGTTCCCTTGTCACTTATCCTTGTCTCCTATGGGTTCATTGTAGCTACTGTGCTTAGGATTCGGTCTTCAGAGGGGAAGAAGAAAGCCTTTAATACATGTGGTTCTCATGTTATTGTTGTATCTCTTTTCTATGGGCCAGTAATTATCATGTATGTACAACCCTCTGCTACTAACTCTCAGGACAAGAACAAACTCATGTCCTTGTTCTACAGTTTGGTGACTCCTATGCTTAACCCTTTTATCTATACTTTGAGGAACAAGGACATGAAAGGAGCAATGAGGAGGCTTCTTGGCTCGTGTCATCAAAGAACAGAACAAACCTAAGTATTTTTGTAGTCCATGCTCTCCACATTTGGCTCAGAATATCTCCAGTTCTAAATTACCTTTTGATTTAACATCCTCCAAAATTGTTGACATCCTTTAGGATCTGTCTTATCTACACATATGTCTTTGTACCACATTGTTATGGTTGCTTGGCTATCATTTCAAGTGTGAGTCCTAATCCTCAGTTTGTCTGGAATTTGGATGGGAGTGAAGACTGTCATTAAGTTACTTTCTATCCCTCTAAAGATTCTGTTGTAGAACCTAAGAAGTGGGCAATAAATAAATGCTTATTGAAGGACTCATTCTTTCAGACCAAAAAGAGACTAAAACTCTATCATTTTTTGTGCTATTTTGGAAAAATATAAGTAATTCAGAATGCATTTTACTTCCTTGCTATTGTGGATATGATTTCAGGATCAACGTTTCATATGCAAACAAACTCTTCTATGAAGTAACAGCAAGATCAAATGGGTTAATATCTCATATTCTGTAACTGACACTTTCAACCACACATCCACTGATCTTTTAAGAAAAAGAGAATTTAAAAAGAATATCTGCCTCTTTCCTCTTAATGGAATTTTCTTCTGAGGTATTTGACTGAAATAGGTATTTTATGTTTCCAAAGGGAAAAGTTGATGAATAAAATCCTGAGAAGATTCTGTGTTATCATAATATCAATAATCACTTAGCTTTCATTGGGGATCTGAATCTATCCAGAATGAGAACATCAGATGTCTTTGATACATAAACACAGTTTTCAGTAGTTCAGTCATTTAAGAATCAGAGTATTCTGTGGTTAGCAAGGAAAAAAATGGAGAAAATGCACAAAAAATATATTAAATTGGGTATCAGACCTTCAAAGTCGACATAGAAGTGAAGTAGAAAGGTTGATGAGGATATGCACGGGGAGAGAGTCCCTTGATGTTGTCAATAATATCAAGTCTTATCATTATAAATCATTTTCCCACAATTTTATACTCTCCAAACTTACAATACCCTTAGTTTTTTTTTACTTGTATTTAAGGAAAACAATTATTATTATTATTATTTTTCTGACAACTAAGTACATTTGTGTTTATTCATCATACATCTATATACCCTTGGTGTGTCTACAGTATCAACTTCCAAATTACAAGAACAAAATATATTGACTCACAGTACACCAAACTTTGACACGGGTACACTGATTCTAGTCAATAATTAATTAAAATATTTAATACTTCAGTGTGTGCTTTTATGTCTATGAAGCTTCCCTTCGTAGACATAAAAGGAAGGATAGTACAGTTTTGCTCCTGTTGGAGACAAGCAAACATCGCTGCTTTGGAGGCAAGTTTATTCCCTGGTACGGTCACTTTTACTGACAACTAGGTCTTCTGGTTTTACCAGGTACTCCCACTTGTTAGTATTTATGACATTTGAAACTTCACATTCCTTTAGATGACTACTTTTCTCTCCAAAAATGACCATGAGGTCTTTTTTCTCATTTGATAGCCCATGTGATTAGTGCTATAGAATGCACTCAATAAATATTTTTAAAATAAATCATCGACTGAAAAATATTTCCTATTGTCCTCATTACCTACTGTCAAAACCTGTATCACAGGCTTGTGCAAAACTGCATCATGTATCTAATAATGAGTTTGACAAAAGAAGTGATATCTTTAAGGAAGTGTTTTCAAGTTATCTTCATATAATACTCTGGTATATATTATTAGTACTACCTAAATAAAAAGCAAACAATGTTTAAGCAAATTTTGGGAAAAACCATATATTATGCTTGGAAATGTGGAAAGTTAATATAATGTTTATTTTATAATTATGGAGTAAACTATTAAAATATGTTTGCAACACACAACAAATGTTTTCCTTTTTTTTTTTTTTTTGCTTCCTTAGTAGAGGAAATAGCTGCAAAGTTTGGAAAATAGTTCACTAGGAGATAGAATCCCAGAATTTGAAGAGAGAAAATTGATGAGCTGAGGGGAGCAGGAAAATCTCACTTTTGTGTTATAAGTATGAATGGGCTACTATAAAAATATTGTAGGATACTGAGAGAAAGCTGTTTAAAATAGTGTCATTATATCTTCCCAACTATCTGAAGTATTAATTGCATTTGTTACTTTAAGATGTCATTTTTGTTGTCAAATGTTACATTTGCAATTTCAAGATCAGTATTCATTAGACTTTATTTTATTGTAATGGTATAAATACAATAGCAGTTATCACATATGTGATATTAGTTATTGTACTTTAAACATTAAAATAAAGAGAATATTGTGCTTTCTTACTGAATATAATTTATTCTAAAATATAATTCTTGTGTTATGGGGTGCAACTTAAGAACAGACCAATCACCACTGAGAAGTTCAAATTTGAGAGTCTTTATTAAGCTGGCCAGCTGACTGTCTCACACAATGCCCCAAAAATGGCTATTGGGAGAACAGACCCAACCACAGGTTGTAGGGGTTCTTATACCAAAAATCACATCAATCAAAAGTGTCTGTTGCTATGATTCAAAATTACAAACTAACATCATGAGATCATCCACAGAGGGGGAAGTGGGTCAAACTGACCCTTACCTAGGTACAAACTAAAGAATGGTTGCTACAAACTAACATCATGAGATCATCCACAGAGGGGGACGTGGGTTAAACTGACCCTTACCTAGTTACAAACTAAAGAATGGTTGCTAACATCTACACAATTACTGTTTACATGGTACATTGATTAAGAGCAATAAAGGTCAAAGGAGAGCAATTTTTACTACATAGGAGTTGCCATTGTATATTATTAAACATGTCACGCTAAGTAACTGATGATAGGTACAGAGGCGGGGTGTTCCCATGGGAGAAACTTATTTCTTACATAACATGGAGTCTCAAAGCAAAATGGAGTCTGTTTAGTCATTTTCCTTAGAGTCTGGCCTATAACATTCTCATGGAGTCAGATCTGTCAGCCCATCACATTCCCCACTGGTTTTTTGTACATAATCAAATCATTGATTTATTTGTGGTATGCTTGATTGTAGTGTAACACCATTAGTTTAACAGACTGTATTTTATCTCCAATGTATTTAGGTAAACAGTTTATTATGCATGGTCCGATTAGCAACCCTAACATAATTAGGATGACAGGTCCTGCCAGTGAGGTTATTAAAGTAGTTAACCAGGAGGACCAAGAAAACAAATTTTGATACCAATTTTCCTCAGGTGTTCTGTTCTCCTCTCGTTCCTTGAGTCTTTTTCTGATTAAAGCTAAACTATCACGGATGACACCTGAATGGTTAGTATAAAAGCAACAGGTTTCCCCCAAGGCCATACATAATCCTCCTTGTTTTAAAAACAGTAAATCTAATCCTCTTCTATTTTGTAAAACTACTTCAGCAAGTGAATCAAGGGAATTCTCTAAGTGACTTACGGAGTTTTCTAACTCACTTAAGTCCAAATCTATTTGTTTACTTAAAGTTTTCAAATTCTGGTTTCCAGTGATCAGGGCAGTGGTTCCTATAGCTGTGGAGCCTGCTATATCTATTCCCACTAGGAGGATAATTAGGACAGGGGCCCGTTTAGATCTTAGTCCCATATGTTCTCTCCCCACCTCCCCATCATAATAGTACACCTGGGGAATGATGTGAACAGTAATACAAAATTCATCCCATTTGGCAACTTTAAAAAGTTGAACTTTAAAAAGGCATGGAGTTACTCCTGATGTACAAGCAAACCATGTTCCCTCAGGGGCCACAAGATGGTTGTTGTATGTACCTGACAGGGTCCCAGGTATTATGGTAGATGTACAAGAGTACATTTTATATTAAAATTTGGGGTCCAGAAACAAGTTCCCTGTCCTTGTAAATCTCCAAGGGTTAGTTTGGGCTTTTGACCCCACTTGCATAAAGTAGGATTAGTCCTTATGTCCTTGTGGGAAAGATTTCTAATTTGGTCTGAGGAGGGGCCTAGAGTAATATTAGCTCCTATCCCTATATAATATGGGAGTTCTGGGTTCAGACACAGCCAGCAATCTTGAGTCATATTAGGCTCAGTAGCATTAATAAAGTAAAAGACAGAGTCCAGTAGATCTAATAAAGGCTTCCGTGGCCCAGGATTTGGGGTGGTTAGGGAGGGAAGGTTGAAGCAGGGGCTATTGTAAGAGTTAGGGGGGGCAGACCTGTGGGTACTGGGGGCAATCCAGGAATTAAGGGTCTGTTGGGACCTATTGGATTTACTTCTCGAGGAGGGTCATATCTCTGAATAGTAAATTCCATGCCTGGGTCTGGCCCCCATATATAGAGTTGTAACCCCCATTCCCCCTCATTCCCATCCTCCCCTAGCTAGCGGATGCCATTTTTTTAATAGTTATTGTTACAGGGTTACAATTTCCTTTTTTACAGAAGGGTCTGTAAGGTCCCCTTTTGAAGTCAATAAATGGGTCTTTGTTGGTCCATGAGGCTATGGTTTCACATCCCCAGGAAGCACAGTGGTATTGAAATTCCCCTCGACAACTGGGTTCCCCATTCGCTGAGCAAATATAATATTGGGTATGTTTTAAATCTCTTTCATATGATAAGTCTCCACAGGTTAAGTACATTCGTACTATGATCACTTCCCATTTTTCTGACACTCATGTCTCCAGTGAGGTCACATAAATATAATGAAAAAATGGGTTGAGTCGAGGTGACTAAGGTCTTAACGACTGCCCCTTCTACAGTTTTCCTTAATTCCCATGTGTAACTTTTAGGCTGGTGAGGTGTACAATTAACAATGGGAAGTATAATTAAAAGGGCCCAAAAGTAACCCGAGAAAGTCTTATCTTTAGTGGATTATGTCAGTGGGTTGGGCAGTCCATCTTTCAGCCATTGATGCTTCTTCTGATGTGGCCTTCTTGACCTGGGAGTGGTGGATCCAGTGACCCTTTCCCGCTACTTTGATGGCAGTTGGAGTCGTTAAGATTACTGGCAGGGGTCCCGTCCAGTGGGGTTCCAGTGTAGATGGCTGAAGTTTTTTAATTCACACTAGGTCACTGGGGTGGAAGGGGTGAGTCAGAGCCTCGGCTGGGCAGTGAGTGGGATGGGCTGCTTTGACTAAACTGCTGATTCGCTGAGAGACTTGTTGAAGTGCCTGGAGGGACTTTAAGAGATAATAGTTATCTATTTCAGTAAGTTTTTCTTCCCCAAGTTTAGGAATTAATGGAGGTGGTCGGCCAAACACGATTTCAAAGGGAGTGATGCCCATCACATAGGGAGTGCATCTGACCTGAAGAAGGGCAAAGGGAGGGAGACTCGCCCAGTTCTCGCCAGTCTCAAACTTTAGTTTTCTAAGTCTTTCAGGGTCCTGTTCATTCTTTCTACTTGTCCTGAACTCTGAAGCTGATAAATACAGTGTAACTTCCATTTTATATTTAAAGTTTTAGCTAATAATTGTGTTGTTTGAGCTATGAAAGCTGGGTCATGTTGGACCCTATAGTTATTGGGAGGCCAAATTGGGGAATAATTTCTAAGACTAGCTTTCTGACTGTAACCTGAGCTGTCTCAGTTTTGGTGGGGAACGCTTCAGCCCATCCTGAAAAAGTATCTATAAAACCCAAAAGATAACAATACCCATGCAGTCCTGGTTTTACCTCAGTGAAGTCCACTTTCCAGTGTTCACCGGGGGCTAGTCCACGAAGCTGAGTTCCTTGTGAGAGACCCACCTGATTACTTGGGTTGACTTGTGCACATATTTGACACCTGGAGGAGACTCGTTTGGCGTGTTGACTTAATTTTGGCACATAATAATCTTTTTGTAATAGTTCAGTCAATTTGGTGCCACCAAGGTGGTTGCTCTGGTGAAGCTGCTTAACCAGAGTTTGTCCCAGTACTTCTGGTAAGAATATTCTCCCATCAGAAAGCGTTTTCCATCCCCTAGAGTCAGTCACAGTCTTTAAAATTCCTCCCAGACGTTCTTTGTCCTTTGTGTATGTAGGGGTACTGGGCAATAAGCATGCTGGTAATACAGGTAAGGTTTGTAGAGGCCCCACTGGTTTTTGGGCAACCTCTCGTGCTCTTTGACATGCAAAGGAGTTCCCTAGGGCTTCTGGAGTACTGTTAGTCTGATGTCCTTTACAATGTGTGATTGCCACCTTGCAGGGTAGCCAGAGGGCTTCCAACAGGGTCAGAATTTCTGTCACATTTTTTATTTCTTTTCCTCCTGACGTGAGTAGTCCCTTTTCTTGGTATAAGGCCCCATGTACATGTGCTGTTGCAAAGGCATACCTACTATCAGTGTAATTATTAACTGTTTTCCCCTTTCCGTGCCGTAATGCCTGAGTAAGGGCAATGAGTTCTGCCTTCTGGGCTGATGTTCCATGGCCTAAAGCTTGGGCCCATACTACCTGATCTTGTGTGACCACAGCGGCCCCAGCGTACCTGACTCATTGCGGATATAACTGCTGCCTTCTGTGAAGAGCACCTCATCCGGGTTTGGCCATGGGATGTCAGTCAAATCTGACTGTAGGTTTTGGAGGGATTCCAATACCTCCAGGCAGTTATGCAGGGGTTCAGATGGGTCATCATCCGGGAGGAGTGTAGCTGGGTTGAAGGCTGTGGTCTTGAGAAATTTAATCCGAGGAGGATCTAGAAGCAAGGCTTGATACTGGGTGAGGCGAGCATTTGATAACCAGGTGGACTCTGTAATAGGGCCTCTACTGAGTGGGGGGCTACCAATTGTAAATCTTGTACCAGAGTCAGTTTAGATGCTTCCTTTACTAAAATGTGCATATGTCCTTTGACAAAAACTGAAATATTTCATAGTCCCAGGCGTTGAAGGAAAACAGTTTAATTATTAGCTGGTCACCCGCCATCTGAGTAGAGACTTCAGTGGCTACACTCCACAGAATATACAGACTACAGAATTAGTTCAGACAAGTCATTATAACAAATGAACAATAAGTACAATAATAAGCAATAATAGCAATTCTTGAGGAGGGAGAATCTGATTTCTATTT
The DNA here is from genome assembly GCF_902686445.1 of Sciurus carolinensis. Classification (NCBI taxonomy): domain Eukaryota; kingdom Metazoa; phylum Chordata; class Mammalia; order Rodentia; family Sciuridae; genus Sciurus; species Sciurus carolinensis. The sequence continues at coordinate 126,304,875 of NC_062219.1, forward strand.
CTATAGTTGCCATATGTGTGGGTATACATATATCTTTTTTTTTTTTTTTTTTGAGATGTTGGGTTTCACTATGTTGCCCAAGTTGTCTTTGAACTCCTGGGATCAAGTGATCTTCCTACTTAGCTTCCTGTGTAGCTTGGATTACAGGTGCGTATTACCATGCCCAACTCCAAAAACATTTTAAATGTTTAGTTTGCAAAATAAACTTAACATACAAGTAAAGAAACAAGAAAGTATGGGGCATATAGGGAAAGGGAATAAAGAAATCCATCAGAGGAAGTCAAGGGTGAAATTACCAGATAAAAATCTCACTGGCTACTTTTAAAATGTGAGTCTAAGATTTAAAGGAAATGATGTCCAAAGAACTGAAGGAAGGTATGAGAATTATGTATTACTAAACAGGGAATATTAATAAAGAAATATAAATTACTATAAAATTAATTCAAATTAAAAATTTGAAATTGTAAAGTTCAAAAATAAGTAACAAAAATAAAAATTCACAGAGCATTGACTTCAAGCATATTTGAACAAGGAGAAGAATCAACAAACTTAAAGATATGTCAATTGAGATTATGTAGTCTGAGTAATACAAAGAAAAAAAAAACGAGGAATTATTCAGCACATGGAAACACTGACAACATGTTGGAAAGAATGTGGAGCAATAGGAACTCTCATTCATTGCTTGTGGGAATGCAAAATGTTCAGCTACCATGAGAGCCAATTTTGCAGGTTCTTCCAAAAACTAGACCTATTTCTACCACACGATCCAGAAAGCAGGCTTTTGATATTGAACCAAACTTCTTTAAAACTTATGTTCACACAAAAACCTTCACACTAATGTTTATAGTGACTATAAACATCAAAGCTTAGAAGTGAAAGAAAAATGTTTTTCAATAAATAATGAACAAACTGTGGTTATTCAGTTATAAGAATAAGTCAAGTAAAGACATGAAGAAACTTAAGTGTATATTATTAAATGAAAGAGACCAATCTGAAAAGACTACATTATATATGATTTTAACTATTTGATAGTCTGGAAAAGGCAAAACTATGGAGATAGCATAAAATCAGTTGATAGGAGCTTAAAGAGAATTAGCAAATAATTTGAGGAGAATGTAAACAGAAACAGAACATACCAAAATTAATGTAATTCAGCAAAAGTAGATTAGATAGAGATGTTTGTTTAAAACCAACAGGCTTCCATTATTGATGTACATTTCTCTGAAATGAAAGTGTATGTGTGTGTAAATTGAATTATAATAATATGTACAAGATGGTTCATTTTTTAAAGTTACTATACATTAAATTTACATTCTACAGCAGAAGTCTAGGAAAGTAAAAGAAATAGATAACAAAATTATAATTCTTTTGCTGAAAATGTGATGAGAAACTGGATAGTATATCTTTCTATATTAAGTATTCCTTCTCAGGTGATAATTAAGCTGAAACCTGAAAGACAACCAGGAACCAGTCATGACAAAATCTGAAGAGAACTTTAGGCAGGAGAGAAACTAATTCCAAAGTCCTGAAACAGAAAATGACTGTGGTCTGTCTTATGGTTTGAATGTGAGGTGTCCCCTAAAAGCTCATGTGTGAGACAATGTAAGAAGGTTTGGAGAAGTGCTTGCATTACAAAGCCTAACCCAATCAGTGAATGAATCCCTGACAGGATTAACTGAGTGGTAACTGGAGGCAGGTGGGGTGTGGCTGGAGGAAGTGGTTCACTGAGGGTATAGCCATGGGTATATATTTTGTATCTGGAGAGTGGAGTGTCTGTCTGTCTCTGCTTCCTGATCATCATGTGAACCACTTCCCTCTGCCACACTCTTCTGCCAGGTTGTTCTGCCTCATCTGAAGTCCTGAGGAATGGAGTCAGCCATCTGTGGACTGAGACCTCTGAAATGTGAGCCCTCAAATAAACTTTTCCTCCTCTAAAGTTGTTCTGGTTGGGCTCTTTTAATCACTGCAGTGAAAAAGCTGACTAAAGCCTTCTGTAATGGAGAGTTATGTTAGCAATGCTTATAGCAGAAAATACATGGTATGCTCCAATTGGGATACTGAGGAAAATTTAGCAAAGGATTTAAAGATGCCAACAAGGATTTCTGTGTGCCATTTTATGTGGACAACCCTGAAGTTAGGAACATTGAAAATACTCTTACCAAGCCAAGGCCTGAAATAACAAAGGGAAGTTGTTTAGGAAACCAGATAGAATCTGTGATGTACATGGCCACAGGAGTTGTGAGCATCACAAGCAGCCACACGTGTTCTAGCTTGGGGGAACATGACTCAAATGAGCTGTTCTCTCAGTCTAATCCTCCGTTGGTTATTATCATCAACTAAACCAACCAGAACCCAGAAGAGGATTCCTCTGTATTCAGCTTCTAGAAGCATACCACTTAGTAGAAATGTATATCGTGGCATAGAGAGTAGATCTGGGGCATAGGAAGGAGAATGGACTTACAACGATATACCTGTATAATGAGGAAAGATACATATTCATATGATACCAGTTATCTTTAGAGAAGGAAAAGAATTATAGGCCATAGGAATAGCTTGTGAAAATGGAAATCTTTTCATTTGTACTTGTTATTCAATGAACTTGAACTTATTTTGCAAAACACTGCACTTGTGATAATGTATGGTATTATCTACATATCTAATATTATATAGTGTGTGTGTATGTGTGCATGCGCTCATGGGTGTATATTGAGAGAGAATATAATTTTATTTTTGTTATAGAAACATTAAATATATAGTTTTTAATTATTCTCTATTCCTTTTGATGGAAAGATTATATTTTATTGATTTATTTTCATCTCTAACTTATTTTTGTGTTCCTTCATTGTTATGACTAAATAATTAAATTTTATGAGATATCCTAAATCACATATTCAAGAAATTCTAATTTAAATTCCTTGGGGTTATTTATTCAAACAAGCTCATCTCCAATTGTATACTATCTTAAACTGGTGTCTAGTATGTTGGAAAATTGATGTTTATTTCAAAACATGGAGTAAGAGAAGAAACTTGCTACCAAACTTAGTTCAGTAGGAAATTAATTGTACTTGAGAAACTCTTCCATAGAGAGCTCTGTCCCAAGGACCTTCCTTCCCTAACTCACCTGGGAGAAGGATATATGGCTAGCCTGTGTGCTAACAATGCCCAGGAGGTCCCAGGAATAGCATATAAATACCCTCTCACAATTCATAGATGATATTTTCTACTGATGCCTTCCTAACCTAGGTTATTTTCTCTTTTGTACCCCATCTCATGTTCAGAACACTCTATGTTCTGAACCTAATTTTTATATACTCATCTGTACACAGTTTTTTTTTCTTGAAAGCTTGAAAAACATTCAAGTGCATTCCTTGAAGACTCCTATTTTTTGAAAAGGATAGTTACCAAAATAAGGTGAGTGAAAAGATACTTGTTTATAGAAGGCAATACATTTTAGGCAAGGTTGGACTGTGTGTAGATGGGCCATAGTGCCTACTGTACACATGAGATGGGGAGCTCATTTCATTTCAGGGAACCTTTTTAAATTTGGAAATACCTACTTCTAGGAACAATTAAAGTTCTCCTTTTAATTAATCTCTGTTGTAGTCTCTTTCTTAGATCAAACTTAAAAGCATTTACACTTCAATAAACACAGATAATAAGTATCTGAATGAAGAATGAAATCTTCAATCAGCTGAGTGACATTTCTACATATATAGTCAGAATTTGATGGAATTACTGTCTGTACATTTCATCTAAACTCCATGGTCTCAGATAACATTGCTTTTATTTCTTCTAATGATCTTTCACTATCTATAAAAGCTTTATAATTATAAATACAATGCTGTGTGCCTGATGAAGTGTGGATATGATACACTAGAATGAAAAAGTAAGCAGAGATACAAAGACATCAACGGGCACACAGCCTGGCAACTTATTAATGTGTTTTTAAATATTCATGGAGATGCAAAGTCCTCTGTGGTGAAATAAGGATGGAAAAATCCCTGGAAGTAGAAGATCCAAGAATCAAGGAATCAAAGTGGTAAATGGAATGAAATATCATGAGAATAACATTGAAAAACATGAGAAATCTACACATATAATTGTAAAATTTCAATATACTGTAAGAGTAAATCACATTGATCTCCAGGGAAATAACCAGAGAAATAAAAGGGCTCTGGGGTAATCACTGGTTACAAACAAAATTACACTTAATACAATGAATAATATGAAGAAAATTTCCAATAATGAAAATGTAATCAAGTTGCCAAAATCATGTTGGAGTAAATGGTCTTATTAGAATTTAATAAAATTAGTTATGAAATAATTCACCAAGGATCAAATCTAAAATTACTCTTTAAAAAGTTGATGGTATGATCCACAGCAGAAAACTGTTAGATGTTAATATAACAGTGTTAAATGAGTAGATAGTAGATGTCCTGTCAGCAATTATTCAATGTAGGTAGAGTACAATATTTAGAATATTTATTTTGCAATCAAATCAATTAATACCATGCTTTCACTATTCTCATCTACAACACAGAATTTCTCCTAAAAAAAGAATTTAGACCAAGATATGATCCTAAATTTACTATGCTCATTTAACATCTTAAATAAATTCCAGTTCAAAACATGAATAGGGGAACTCATTCAAGTGACATCCTTAGAAAGGATGCTTTCTTTGGAATTTTGAAACTCTAAATTCATGGTCCAACATCTCACTACCTCATTTAAGATATTGACAACTTTCTGATCTCTAGATTATCTCTAGTTATTAGTAGAATATGAAAATAAATAATCAACAATATCACAAAGTATGGATATAAAATGCCCCAGGTCAATAGTGTTTGGGGGATTACTAAATGATTTCATGTATGGAAAAAGCTAATTGGTGTGTTGGGCACACAGGGCTCTTTAATATTTTTTGAAATTATTACATAAATTGTAAAGTCATTATTGTTGTTATTGCACACATATATTGTCATGTATAGTCGAAGGACAGCATTAACATCTTAGCTCTGAGTGTCTTTGTGTGGCACCCCTGCAGGTGGCCCTGAAATTTAACAAAATAGAGAATGTAAAACTGTACTTTGTAATCCTAAAAATATAATCTGGTACCATGGAACTATTAATTGGCTGGAATAGTAACTCAGAATTTTGTCAGTGGGATGTTATTTTAATCTCAAATCTGAATATTCCTTATCCTACAAAATAGTGTAGTTTTCTTATATCCTTCACTGGTAAAATAAAATGTACATAAAATGATTACTTTTTATTTCTCAAAATATTATTTCAGTATTTTCTTGTTTTAATGTGCCTTTTAGCTGAAAAACAAAGAAATTATCCCCGAAAATTTGAATGTTCCTTGGCCTGAGTTGAACAATCTCCTGACCGAAGTTACCTGGAGTTGAAAAATGTATTTATATATGTAAAATGTAGTTATATATGGTAAATGGGTCACTGATAACTGTCCAAATTCTTATGTTAAAAGAGGATAATAAGCTCACTTGATAAAGAAAAATTTGTACAAAACATAAGTTAACTCAAATTTAGCATAAAAGATTAAATGGCTAAAACCTGAACTACTAAAAAGCTATGCAACAACGCACATAAATGCAAAATCAAATTCTAGAACATGAAGGAACCTCTGCCATTGCAGTTTAGACTTTCAAATTTATGAAATAATTGGGTCACTGATAACTATCCTAACAAAAGAAAATTGCCACTAAAAGTGTTTATTTTTTGGCTCAATTTCAAATACCTAAGATAGATTTATTTAAATCCAAAGTCTTCACAGAGAAGACATGATTAATCAACTAGCTAGATGAAACTGGGTAAGACCATACTTTCTTTTCTTGCTGCAAATGACACTGAGGTTCAAGCACATTCTAGGCAAGTGCTCTACCACACATTCCCAGCCCTGAACTATTGTGTCTTGATGATACTCATACCTCCAGGTTTCTCTTCCTCATTCTTTGACTATTGCTACTGAGTACTTTCATGAGTCTTTTAATTCTGTAATGTCTTGCAGTTGTGATCCTTAAAAAGGAACCATCCGATTACTTAAGTGTCATGCGTCATTTAGTCTGTCAGACACTGGAAGATAGAAAATGTTGAACTTCTTATTAAGAATTTATTTACTTAGGCATTGACACATGCCTGTAATCCCAGCAGTTTGGGAGGCTGAGGCAGGAGGATCTGTGAGTTCAAAGCCAGTCTCAGCAAAATGAGGCACTAAGCAACTCAGTGAGACCCTGTCTCTAAATAAAATACAAAATAGGGCTGTGGATATGAATCAGTGGTCAAATGTCCTGGAGTACAATCCTGAGTATTCACCACCCCTACCCCCCAATAAAGAATCGGTTTAGTTGACTTTTAAGGCAGTAAAAGTTTGAAAACAATTATTTTGGTGTTTCTAAAACATAGTCACTTCTATTTTTAATCCTCACCAGAAAACAAGGAGATAACCATTATCAATTTTATTATACAGGAGATGAAATTCAGTTGGGTAAATTGTTCACAATAACTGCCATCAATTTTTGGTGTCATGAAGGGAAATTAGGTAACCTGGTATGAATTTTATTATTTCAAGTTACTGCACTGTGTCTTTTATGATGCACAACCAATGGATCCTCATGTCTGGTCATTCCCCATCATGCTAACTTCCTTGGCACCTTTCCCACTATAGGTGAAGCACTTTGAAGAGAATGGCACTCATTAATGAAAGCCACCCTGAAGAGTTCATTCTACTAGGCTTTGCTGACCGTCCTTGGCTAGAGCTTCCTATATTCATTGTTCTTCTGATAACATACCCCGTGGCCATGATGGGAAACATCGCCATCATTCTGGTGTCCAAGTTAGATTCCCGTCTCCACAGCCCCATGTACTTTTTCCTCACCAACCTCTCCTTCTTGGACATGTGCTACACCACCAGCATTGTGCCTCAGATGCTGTTTAACTTGGGAAGCTCTAAGAAGACCATCAGCTATATGGGGTGTGTAGTTCAGCTCTATTTCTTCCACATAATGGGAGGCACAGAATGTCTGCTCCTGGCTATCATGTCCTTTGACCGCTATGTGGCCATCTGCAGACCTCTGCATTACACCCTCATCATGAATCAGCACATCTGTATCTTGTTAGTGTCCACTGTATGGCTGGGAGGAATTACTTATGCTGTCTCAGAGGCCACTGTAACACTACGATTGCCACTGTGTGGTGTCAATAAACTGGATCACTTGGTGTGTGAGATTCCAGTTCTCATAAAGACTGCCTGTGGTGAAAAGGAAGTTAATGAGCTCACACTTTCTATAGTATGCATTTTTTTATTAGCTATTCCTCTGTGTCTAATTCTTGCCTCCTATGCTAGTATTGGATGTGCTGTACTTAAGATGAAATCTTCTGAAGGAAGGAAAAAGGCCTTTGGGACATGTTCCTCTCATCTTATTGTAGTTTTCTTATTTTATGGTCCAGCCATTAGTATGTACCTTCAGCCCCCCTCTTCCATTACAAGGGACCAACCCAAGTTCATGGCCCTTTTCTATGGAGTGGTGACTCCTACAGCCAACCCCTTTATCTACACCCTGAGGAATAAGGATGTGAAGGGGGCATTAGGCAACCTGGTGAGAAGCATTTTCAGTTCCAAATAAAAATTTGAAATTATTTAGCAAGTAGAGTTAGGTCTATAAGGTTTTCTCTTATAACCCATTTATGTCATAAATCCCATAGTATATATTCTTACAACGTGTCTTATTCCTTTTGTTCCATATAATCAGGTAGATAAGGGTTATACTTGGCTAATATGTATCAGTAAGGGCATTATTTCTGAAAAGAAGTCTGTTTGGGTTCATATATACTGAAACAGTATCTTTGTTAAGTAATAAAAATATTAATAATATAAATTATAATATAATTACATTAGGTCAAGCAAATTACCATGAAAAGCTTGGCAATCAATGGGCTTCCTATCAATGTCACTTGAGAAATATTTCATCATCTCCGCAAGTAGCCCCAGGTCTGTGTGTGCAGCCTGGCTGCACTTCATTTTGTGTGGGAGTCTCTATACTGTCAAAGAATCATGATTTTCAAAAGTTTATTGACTTCAGTTCATTAAAAAATACTCTGCTATTTTTGTTTAGGAAGTATGTTTGCATGATTTTGTATGGTTAAGTAATTTATCACTAAATACTGACATGAGTAGAATAAGGGAAGAAAAAGTGTGGATAAATTTCTTACCATTCTTCAGAAAAATCATAAACCAGAGTCTTTTGAATTAGTAAAATAACAAAGGAAGTGATAGTAGCAATAAACTACAACCTGAAAATATTTCCATGCATAAATTGGATCAACAAGAAATGTCTTTTAATGGTATGAAAGAATCAGTATGAGAAAGTAATAATTTGTATTCTGGATTTGAAATCAACTTGTTTACTTCAAAAATCAATATGAGCATCTTTTAATTAATGTGTATTTTGAGGGTAAGGATGTTCAAAGTCTATGTCGCCAAAAATTTAAAGTGCTAAAACAGTAGCTTTATCATAAAACTAGTTACAAATTATGAGACTAATTAATGATTTGTACAATTATGTGGCACTGAATTAAAATGTTAAGAATTCAACAGGATGTGTAGTAAAGAACTAAACTCTTGTGAGAAAATTGAGATGATTTGGGTCTTTCTTACATGTCAGGATCAAGCCAAAAAAAAAAAATGGAAAGGAAATCTTATATCATTTCATATAGGAATTATTTGCAACCCAAATACACTCTGAAAAATAACAGAGCCTCTGGTTCTTATGCAGTACTTGAAATCAATTTAGTTTGAAAATTTCTAAGGAACTTTAATAACTCATAGATTTCTGACTAATTTCCAGAAAATATTATTTCACACACACACACACACACACCAAATGTAAAATTCAACTATGTTAAATAATAGCTTTAATAACATTTATTAGGTATTCTCTAACTTATTATATATTGAGAAATTTAGTGAATTTTTGGTCTGGAGCAAAACCCTGTAATATCTGTGCTTAAAGCATAGCCATAGAGACTAATTACAGTTGTTTTGAGTGATTTCTTTAATTGTCCTCCTTTCTGGGAGAGTCAATGTGTGTATGAACTTTAGGTCCTATAGAAATTATTCATTTCAGTAGCATGAGCAGCATCCAGACTCTGTGATAAATGAAGACTACTAATAACTATATATAAAATCTCTGTTTGAAAGATATTGGGAAAGTGAAGGGAAAACATGCAGACACATTTTATTTGTAATAAACTTCTTCACATTTCCAGGGTTCATATGTTTAGCATACTCTAGCATAAGGGATATGGTAGCTAACATTTGAAAAACCCAGCTGAAGGAAAGGCATATGGTGTATTTGAAGCTGCAAATGTGTCCGAGCCTCTATGTAGAGCATGGGAAATCCTGATACTGCCTTCTTAATAAAGATGATATAAAACTTTTCTCATTTTTTCAAGCACGACTTTCCTGCAGAACAGATGGAAAACAGTCAAATATTTTAACCCGAGTTGTAAAGAAACTAAGGTTCATTTTTGAAAATCTTTATGGAAGAAAGAATTCAAGGTGGTTTAACAATGGTTTGCTCCACACTACAGTGGTCCTCAGGTCTGCATAGCATAACAACAGCGAGGCAAGAAGTGCATACTGCTCTGATGGGGATATTTAATTATAGCTGTTTGAAAATGTCCAATGTTTCATCTTAGTTCACAGAGTGAATTCATCTCTAGGTTATCTCTTTTTGAAGAGAAAAAAAAAAAAAACAATTAGGAACTATTTATTGTGAAAGGCTAAAGTGAGTCAGATATCTTTCTCCATGGACTCTTCCTTTGATGGACACCACTCAAAGTTACAATGCAGCGCTGGGCCAGCTCCCCAAGTTGTTACTCCTCCAATCCTCAAATCTTTCCAGTAGAGCCAGTATTACCATTTCACTCCTTCATAATGATAAACAGGAGAAGGATTTGGTAGGAGCCTCTATAAGATATGGGACTTAAAAGATACATTTTGTTTTCATACCTTCCAGAAATTATTAGTAAACTCAGTGATCTTTATGTATAATTATTCTGCTTAACCGAGGTTTTAAAAGACAAGCTATAAAATGCCATTTACTTCAAGTTTAAATACGTTCAAAATGTTATTTTATGTTATGTAGATCTATATTAGTAATAAATAAAATATAAAGATATGTAGGAGAAAACAGAGTTCACTATAGTGGTTACCTTTGTGAAAATGGAATGTTATTGGGGAGAAGTAAACATGACATTTTGTTGTGTGATATTAGTTCACTTTATTTCTTAAGCTGAGTAGTGAGTAGGTTTTATACTAGTTAATATAAATATGTTGATTATTTAACAATAATATTATTTAATAATAAATGGTAATTTAAAGTATTTCATAATAGTTTAAAAAATAGTGACAAAAATCCAACCCCAGATTAAGTACCTGTTCACTTCTGTGCAGAATAAACTCAAGCAAAATCTGATCTTTTTTCCTCTTGGGTTAATTTGCCACAAAGAACTTTCTATGTGCTGTATGTGTGACTTGAGTGAGAGGTGATTAATCTTGGGAGTAGATGCCATAGGAGCCTGAATTCCTGGTACATTGATTTACTTGTGTCTAATAAATGGATTGGAACATCATATCCCAATGATTTGCATGGTTTCTCATGTCCTGCTCAGGCCTGGTCTTATGTGTGATGTTCATATTTAATAACAGCAAGTTGTGTTACATGCCAAGCTTTGTGATTTTGGTGGATCTGATCTCATCTCAGGCAGCTCATGGTCAACCTTCCAGTCTGACTGTAGCCAACATCAAGAGAGAAGCACCTTCCAAGTAGAGAATAGTTGTTATTATGAGCTGTGATTCTGCCACTAGAGATTGCCACAGGGTTTGAATAAAATTCTTCTTTTCCACAAATACTTCATGTGCCTTGCATATTTTAGGGCACCATCTGCATGACCATGTTTATCAACCAGACTAGGATGTCTCTAGGAGTAAAAAGAAATATATTGAAAATAATACCTAAAGTAAGATCTCCTATTCATATTAGAGTCTTTTTCAACTTCTGCTTCCAAAACTGCTTTTCATCATAACAAACTCCCTGAACAAAATCCCTACCTTTTCTTCACTCCTCTTTACGTAAGGCACCATCATTATCTTTGACTCATCTCATTCACAGAGGAACCAAGTTTAAAAAAAATTTCATTGACCTTCTGATGAATCTCTCACACTTCTTCTATTTTTTACGTTTTTAGCACTCTTAATCGTAGACAAAGGTCTCATTTAGTTTCCAGTGTTTTCAGAAACTAAACTACTTTTTATCATTGTAAATATAATCATAAAGTAAAGGTCTCAAATAAATAATTTCAGAAATTAAAATTCTATAAGTTCTCAGCCCTGAAGGACATACACATTCTTTTTTTATTTTCTCTTACAGTTTTAAAATTTATTTTGATTCTTTATATTTATGAATAACATTAGAATTTATTCTAAAATAATTATGAAACATGGGAATAATTTGCTCTAATTCAATTTCCAGTATTTCCTTTTACCTCTGCTCCTTCCTCCCACTTTTCTCTTCCCTTTATTCTGATCTTTCTGCTATCTACTTAGAAATTTTTGTTTTGTTTTGTTTTGTTTGTTTAGTGTCTTGTGAATGAATATACATGAATGGTGAGATATACATGAATGAATATACATGATGGTGAGATTCAGGGCATTAATATTATGAATATACAAAGAACTGAAAAACTTAACACTAAAACACCCCAAATAACCCAATTAATAAATGGCTAAAATAACTAAATAGACACTTCTGAAAAGAAAAAATACAAATGACCACAAGTATGTGGAAAAATGTTCAACATCTGTAGTAATCAGGGAAATGCAAATCAAAAGTGCATTGAGATTTCATCTCACTGCAGTCAGAGTGGTAATTATCAAGAACATACATAGTAAGCATTGGCAAAGATATGGGGGAAAAGATACACTCATGCATTATTGGTGGGACTGCAAATTCATGCAACCACTCTGGAAAACAGTATGGAGACTCTGCAAAGAACTAGGAATGGAATCAACACATGACTCTGTGGTGTATATTCAAAAGATCTAAAATCAACATAGTATAGGAGTACAGCCACAACAATGTTTATAGCAGTACAATTTGCAGAGGTTAAACTATGGAACCAACTTAAGTGCCCTTCAACAGATGAATGAGCAAAGAAAATGTGATATACATACATATATATATATATGTATATATATACATACATACATACATATACACACACACTCAAATATTACTCAGCAATAAAGAAGAATGAAGTTATGGCATTTGCTAGTAAATATATGGAACTGAAGACTATAATGCTAAGTGAAATAAGCCATACTCAGATAGCCAAAGTCCTAATGTTTTCTTTGATATGCAGAACCTAATCCAAAATAAGGCAGAAGAGAGGGGTAGAGAGAGAAAGAGAGAGAGGCAGATAGGCAGACATGTATTTGTGTTCACCATCCCTTTTGGAGTACTGTCCATTTTCTGCTTGCTGGTATTATGCTATGCAGATCTGAGGACATCTTATAGCACTGCAACTTCTCTGGGTTTGTAAGATCCATCCTGGGCTGGGGAGATAGCTCAGTCGGTAGAGTGCCTGCCTTGCAAGCACAAGGCCCTGGGTTCGACCCCCAGCACCGCAAAAAAAAAAAAAAAAAAAAAAAAAAAAAAAAAAGATCCTTCCTGTTGTTGTTTTGTTGAGTGTTAATAATAAAAAAGCTTTGCAATTTTGTGCAAAGCTTTTAATGCCTCTCTTGAATCTTCTGACTTTCTTCCTTTATTCTATTTTCATAATGAGTTGCATGGACTGATTTCATACCTTAAACCATACTTCCCCATGTGGAAAAGTACTTAACTTGATCTGGTTAGACAGCCTTTTTTTGCTGCATGTGATTTGCTAATGTTGTGTTAAGAACGTTTAAGTCTAAAATTATGGGTGTTTGTAAGAAGTATTTGTCTTTCTTGTGATGTCTTTAAATAGTTTATGCACTAATCTGACGCTAGTTTCATTAAATGATTTGAGAAGTGTTCCCCTCCCCTATTTTCAGATAGTCTGTTAGGTTTGGTATTATTTCTTCTTAAATGAACAAGATAACTTACTGACATAGACATATGGATATGTAATTCTCTTTAGGGGAAATTTTAAAACAAAAGTTTAATTATTTTCATAGAGACATTTGGATTTTTTATTTCTTTTTAAGTCTATTTTAGTTATTGATATCTTTCAAGGAACTCATTAATTTCGCCTGTTTTCCATTTTTTTCATAATATCCATTTTTTCATCATTGAAAATACTGGTATGATATAAACTGACCCCCACTTTTTGTTTTAGAAGTCTGTTTTTACCTCTACTTTATTTATCAAACCAGGGAGATGTTTGTTAGTTTTTAAATATTTTCAAGGAACCAAGTTTTGGTTTCATGTATTGTTTTTAATTATTTTGTTTTGTGTTTCACAGATTATTGCTCTTATTTTTTTTTTTTTTGTTTCTTTCTTCTCCTAACTTTGAGTTCAAATTCACACTTCATTTTTAGCCTTATATGGTGAAAACTTAAATCAGTTCTTGATTTTACCATAAATAATTAAAACTATACATTTCTCACTAAGTACTAATTCAGCTGCATCTCACACATTTTTGACTCTTTTCATTTTCATTTTATTTTTCTAATAATCAATGTTTTACAATTTGCTTTGTGATTTCCTCATTGATGAAAGTGCACAGTAGGCATGAGTGGTAAAAATAGTAAAAATATGTGGGAAGTGGAGGATTCCAGTGGAGCTGATATCTTCATGTAGATCTAGAAATACTTTATTATTATAATCATATCTCTTTGATCTCCTCCGTAACTTTTCTATATAATTCAACACAAGTTTAAAAAATGTGGCTTTAGACCAGAGCTGAGGCATAAATCTAGGCTCTACAGTAAAGGCAAGTGGTTTCACAAATGCAGGTCATTCTAGTCTCCTCGACTGGAGTCCCCGTTGATCAATGAGAGATGTAGAATCAGTGGAGATGGGTATGTGGGACAACCAACATAGTAGGGCTTCACTTTCTTGTAATGGAAAAACATTAACTACTCCCTTAAGGGCATCTTTCATCTGTCACATCCCAAACAAGTCTTTATCATGGTGAATGGATACTATGTGCCTGGATCAAAAGATTGCTATTAAAATAAACACTTAACACTTAAGGTTTGTCTTCATAAAGTCCTTTAGATCCTCTGTTTGTCCTTGTATTTCTTGATGAGAATATTAACACTGAGAATGAGAATTATACAGAAGAGAGCAAGCAACTTACTTTGATTTGGGCAAAATGTTTTCTTTTCCAGATAGATATATGTATCTTTAATTGTATCTATAATAGATATATCTATATCTGTGAAAATTTATATTTATATTTATAAATTTTTATTTCTATCTCTATCAGCTATCCATTATCAATCTTGTGGTAGCATAGTAAAAACTCATGACAGAGAAATAAAAAATATTGAACATCTTTTTTCCCCTCTGGCAACTGATTCCATAGAAGATGAAGTCATTACTGGCAATGAATGTGTAAGAGATAAGGATGAGGTTACTGGAATAATAAGGGTAATGAAGACAAAGGCCTTAATAGACATAGTACCCACACAGTACAGCAGTGTCTATATCTGGAGTACCAAAGTGCGAGCATTGCTAAATATATGGGTAGATGATGCCAGCTAGGGCAGCTCTTTGCAGAGTACAACACGATTGCCGTATATCTTGACAACCAGGAGGATACACTTCACCCTTCCCTGTTCCAGGAAAAGTGCTGGTGGCAAACAGCTCATATATGAACTTCCCTTGGTACCAGATAAAATCATACTACACTGGAGAGAGAGAACCTGCCGTGAATCACATATCCAAAAAATGAAAGCAATCACTCCCTGAAAAACATTGGCAGAGAAACTGGAAATCAATAAAATATTCAGGTTTCCCAGGAGAGTGAACAAGTAAGATGGGAGGAATATCACAAAATGAAAAATCATCTCTAGCAGGAAATATACAGAGAAAGTGCCAGAATGAAGTTTTTTAAAGCTGTGTTCCTGTTTTTTTTATATTCCCTATAGTCTTGTTTTAATTTTTAGAAAGAAGATGAATGTCTGTGAAAAGGACAGAATTAAAAAATCCAAACTGGGATGACCATGAAGACAGGGAAACTTCAACTTGGAGTTTCATATGAGAGCTCTGACTATGAACAACTTGTCCTCCTTTCATTTTGTCAGATATATAAAATGTGTTTTCAAAATCTGAATACCTACTAGGGGAATATTTTATATTTTGTATCTTTTCTTTTTGTAATTGGAAGACTGGAATTTTAATTTTTTCATACATATTAAACCCAAATGATGCCTCCTTATGGGTAATTAGCACTCAGCATTTTATATGTAGAAAAGAGAACCAAGATCACATTACTGATGAATTTAAATAAATATTTTTATACTCTGATCGACTGGATCTAGTTCATATATGAACTGATAGGCAATACCTAGGCAGAGGATGGAATTATTTTTGATAAATCTTCCCAATTCACACTTAGTTTTAGCGTTACGTCTGACATTTATTTTTACAAGAGGAGAATGAACAGTTTCTTCTAGCAGTTTACTAACATATCCTGTCTTACTAAAACCTCAGTGATTACATTGTATTTCCTACCATTGGAGTGTGTTTTTACCCTTGGAATGTAAAGTTTTTCTGAAAGCGTATGAGAATGAAAGGAATGGGAAAAGAAGTCATATCAAGCAAACTGTACACCAATTTCTAGAAGTCAACACCTGTGTAGTCAATTCAGAAACCAGGCAAAGAGTGGTGGGGATTAGAAAAGACAAATGGACAAAGGGAGAAAAAGCTGGGGCCTAGTGGTCATTACACTCTGGTGGAGATATAATGACCAAGAGCCAGCTCAGCATGTTTATTATATAGGTTTAGCATCAAAAGGAATTTTTTGTGAGAAAGTTTTTTCACAGCACACAAAACCAAGGTTGGAGAATAAAGGCCCAATTATAATTATTGACTTGTGCCCATAATTCTCTACCTCCCCACCCAGGCAGCTGGCATCAGAACTTCAGGTCAAGAACTGATAGGCCCTTTCTGAACAGGGCATCACCATAGCAACTGGTGGTCTCAGTCAGCGCCTTTGCATCAAGAGTTCCCAGAAGAGGCACTGCTTCTGTCATTGAACAGTTCAAGGACCATAATTCAAATCACCCACTCCTGACAAATCGCAACTGAGCCTCCATCCATAATATTTTAATAGTATGTGCTCTGCTCTAACTCACATTCTTCTCAAGCACTCATTTACTAGATGTCTGAAAGGATCAATTAATGTCATTTATTCATTGTATTTCTCAAATGTGACTAGTGTCTTACAGTTTGTGATCTTACATTTATTTATTTATTTATTTATTATTTATTTTTTTTATTGTAAACAAGTGGGATACACGTTTCTGTTTGTACATGGCATAAAGGCATACCATTTGTGTAATCATACATTTACATAGGGTAATGTTGTTTGATTTATTCTGTTATTTTTTCCCTTCCCTCCCACCCCTCCCACCCCCCTTTTCCCTCTATACAGTCCTTCCTTCCTCCATTCTTGCCCTCCTCCCTAACCCTAACTCTGACCCTAACACCAACCCCTCCCACCCCCCATTATATATCATCATCCACTTATTAGCGATATCAGTTGTCCTTTGGTTTTTTGAGATTGGCTTATCTCACTTAGCATGATATTCTCCAATTTCATCCATTTGCCTGCAAATGCCATAATTTTATCATTCTTAATGGCTGAGTAATATTCCATTGTATATATATACCACAGTTTCTTTATCCATTCATCAATTGAAGGACATCTAGGGTGGTTCCACAATCTGGCTATTGTGAACTGAGCAGCTATGAACACTGATGTGGCTGTATCTCTGTAATATGCTGATTTTA
This sequence comes from Sciurus carolinensis, assembly GCF_902686445.1. Classification (NCBI taxonomy): domain Eukaryota; kingdom Metazoa; phylum Chordata; class Mammalia; order Rodentia; family Sciuridae; genus Sciurus; species Sciurus carolinensis. Next base: position 126,321,899 of record NC_062219.1, read on the forward strand.
AGTCTTTTGGGTATAGGCCAAGGAGTGGGATAGCTGGGTCAAATGGTGGTTCCATTCCAAGTTTTCTAAGGAGTCTCCACACTGCTTTCCAGAGTGGCTGCACTAATTTGCAGCCCCACAAGCAGTGTATGAGTGTACATTTCTCCCCACATCCTGGCCAACACCTATTGTTGCTTGTATTCTTGATAATCGCCATTCTAATTGGGGTGAGATGGAATCTTAGGGTGGTTTTGATTTGCATTTCTCTTATTACTAGAGATGTTGAACATTTTTCCATATGTTTGTTGATTGCTTGTAGATCTTCTTCTGTGAAGCGTCTATTCATTTCCTTAGCCCATTTGTCGATTGGATTATTTGCATTCTTGGTGTACAGTTTTTTGAGTTCTTTATAGATTCTGGAGATTAGTGCTCTACCTGAAGTATGATTGGCAAAAGATTTTCTCCCACTCTGTAGGCTCTTTCTTTTTTTTTTTTTCTCTTTTTTTTTATTTATCTTTTATTTATTTTTTTTTCTGTAGGCTCTTTCTTCGCATTGCTGATAGTTCCCTTTGCTGAGAGAAAACTTTTTAGTTTGAATCTATCCAAGTTATTGATTCTTCCTTTTATTTCTTGTTCTATGGGAGTCTTGTTGAGGAACTCTGGTCCTAAGCCAACATGTTGAAGCTCTGGTCTTACTTTTTCTTCTATAAGATGCAAGGTCTCTGTTCTGATTCCGAGGTCCTTGATCCATTTTGAGTTTAGTTTTGTGCATGCATGGTGAGAGATATGGGTTTAGTTTCATTCTGTTGCATATGGATTTCCAATTCTCCCAGCACCATTTGTTGAAGAGGCTATCTTTTCTCCATTGCATATTTTTGGCCCCTTTGTCTAGTATGAGAAAATTGTATTTATTTGGGTTTGTGTCCATATCCTCTATTCTGTACCATTGATCCACCTTTCTATTTTGGTACCAATACCATGTCGTTTTTGTTACTATTGCTTTGTAGTAGAGTTGAAGATCTGGTATTGCGATACCCCCTGCTTCACTCTTTCTGCCAAGGATTGCTTTAGCTATTCTGGGTTTTTTATTCTTCCAGATGAATTTCATAATTGCTTGCTCTATTTCTGTAAGGTACATCATTGGGATTTTAATTGGAATTGCATTGAATCTGTATAGCACTTTTGGAAGTATAGCCATTTTGACAATATTAATTCTTCCTATCCAAGAACATGGGAGATCTTTCCATCTTCTAAGGTTTTCTTTAATTTCTTTCTTTAGTGTTCTGTAGTTCTCACTGTAGGGGTCTTTCACCTCTTTTGTGAGATTGATTCCCAAGTATTTTATTTTTTTCGAGGCTATTGTGAATGGGGTAGTTTTCCTAATTTCTCTTTCTGAGGATTCATCGCTTATGTATAAAAATGCCTTAGATTTATGTGCATTGATCTGATATCCCGCTACTTTACTGAATTCACTTATGAGATCTAAAAGTTTTCTGGTGGAATTTCCTGGTTCCTCTATGTATATAATCATATCATCAGCAAATAGGGATAGTTTGAGTTCTTCTTTTCCTATTCATATCCCTTTAATTTCTTTGGTCTGTCTAATTGCTCTGGCTAGAGTTTCAAGGACGATATTGAATAGAAGTGGTTAAAGAGGGTATCCCTGCCTTGTTCCAGTTTTTAGGGGGAATGCTTTCAGTTTTTCACTGTTTAGAATGATATTAGCAATGGGTTTAGTGTAGATGGCCTTTACAATGTTAAGGAACGTTCCCACTATCCCTATTTTTTCTAGTGTTTTGAGCATGAAGGGATGCTGTATTTTATCAAATGCTTTCTCTGCATCTATTGAAACAATCATGTGATTCTTGACTTTAAGTCTATTGATATGGTGAATTACATTTTTCGATTTCCTGATGTTGAACCAACCTTGCATTCCTGGGATGAAACACACTTGATCATGGTGCACTATTGTTTTAATATGTTTTTGTGTGCGATTTGCTAAAATGTTGTTGAGAATTTTTGCGTCGATGTTCATTAAGGATATTGGTCTGAAATTTTCTTTCCTTGATGTGTCTCTGTCTGGTTTAGGTATCAGGGTGATATTGGCTTCATAGAATGAGTTTGGGAGGGTTCCCTCCTCTTCTATTTCATGGAATACTTTGAGAAGTATTGGAATGAGCTCTTCTTTAAAGGTTTTGTAGAACTCGACTGAGAACCCATCTGGTCCTGGACTTTTCTTTGTTGGTAGGCTTTTGATGACTTCTTCTATTTCATTACTTGAAATTGGTCTATTTAAATTGTGTATGTCCTCCTCGTTCAGTTTAGGCAATTCATATGTCTCTAGAAACCTGTTGATGTCTTCGAAATTTTCTATTTTGTTGGAGTATAGATTTTCAAAATAGCTTCTCATTATGTTTTGTATTTCAGTCGTGTCTGTTGTGATATTTCCTTGTTCATTCTGAATTTTAGTGATTTGGGTTTTCTCTCATCTTCTCTTTGTTAGTGTTGCTAAAGGTTTATCAATTTTGTTTATTTTTTCAAAGAACCAGCTATTTATTTTGTCAATTTTTTGTGTTGTTTCTTTTGTTTCAATTTCGTTGATTTCAGCTCTGAGTTTAACTATTTCCTGTCTTCTACTACTTTTGGTGTTGGTCTGTTCTTCTTTTTCTAGGGCTTTGAGCTGTAGTTTTAGATTGTTTATTTGTTGAGTTTTACTTCTTTTATTAAATGCGCTCCGTGAAATAAATTTTCCTCTAATTACTGCTTTCATAGTGTCCCAGAGATTTTGATATAATGATTCTTTGTTCTCATTTACCTCTAAGAATTTTTTAATTTCCTTCTTAATATCTTCTGTTATCCATTCATCATATAATGGCATATTGTTTAATCCCCAGGTGTTGGAGTAATTTCTGGTTTTTACTCTTTCATTTATTTCTAACTTCAATCCATTATGATCTGATAGAATACAAGGTAGTGTATCTATCTTCTTGTATTTGCTAACATTAACTTTGTGGCATAATATATGATCTGTTTTAGAGAAGGATCCATGTGCTGCTGAGAAGAAAGTGTATTCCCTCTTGGTTGGATGGTATATTCTATAAATGTCTGTTAAGTCTAAATTATTGATTGTGTTATTGAGATCTATGATTTCTTTGTTCAATTTTTGTTTGGAAGATCTGTCCAGTGGTGAGAGAGGCGTGTTAAAATCACCTAGTATTATTGTGTTATGGTCTATTTGGTTTCTAAAATTGAGAAGGATTTGTTTGACATACATGGATGAGCCACTGTTTGGGGCATAGATGTTTATGATTGTTATATCTTGCTGATTTATGCTTCCCTTAAGCAGTATGTAATGTTCTTCCTTATCCCTTCTGAGTAACATTGGCCTGAAGTCCACATTATCTGAAATGAGGATGGATACTCCAGCTTTTTTACTGAGTCCATGTGCATGGTATGTTTTTTCCCATCCTTTCACCTTTAGTCTCTGGGTATCTCTTTCTATGAGGTGAGTCTCTTGCAGGCAACATATTGTTGGATCTTTCTTTTTTATCCAATCTGCCAGTCTATGTCTTTTGATTGATGAATTCAGGCCATTAACATTCAGGGTTATTATTGAGATATGATTTGTATTCCCGGTCATTTGGTTCATTTTTTAAATTTTATTTATTTATTTTTTTGACACAACTTGGTTCCTCCTTTATTTGACAGTTCCTTTAGGATAATTCCTCCCTTTGCTGATTTGCTTCTTTGTTTTTTATCTCTTCCTCATGGAATATTTTGCTGAGAATATTCTGTAATGCTGGCTTTCTTTTTGTAAATTCTTTTAGCTTTTGTTTATCATGGAATGATTTCATTTCATTGTTAAATTTGAAGGTAAGTTTTGCTGGGTATAAGATTCTTGGTTGGCATCCATTTTCTTTCAGAGCTTGAAAAATGTTGTTCCAGGCCCTTCTAGCTTTTAGGGTCTGGATTGAAAAATCTGCTGATATCCGTATTGGTTTCCCCCTCAATGTAATTTGTTTCTTTTCTCTCACAGCCTTTAAAATTCTGTCTTTATTTTTATGTTAGGTATTTTCATTATAATGTGCCTTGGTGTGGGTCTGTTGTAATATTGTGTATTTGGAGTCCTATAAGCCTCTTGAACTTGATTTTCCATTTCATTCTTCAGATTTGGGAAATTTTCTGATATTATTTCATTGAATAGATTGTGTTCATTCCTTTGGTTTGTTTCTCTAAGTCTTCCTCAATCACAATAATTCTCAAATTTGGCCTTTTCATGATATCCCATAATTCTTGGAGATTCTGTTCATGATTTCTTACCATCTTCTCTGTTTGTTCAACTTTGTTTTCAAGGTTAAATATTTTGTCTTCAATATCTGAGGTTGTGTCTTCCAGGTGTTCTATCCTATTGGTTATGCTTTCTATGGAGTTCTTAATTTGGTTTATTGTTTCCTTCATTTCAAGGATTTCTGTTCGTTTTTTTTTCCAATATCTCTAACTCTTTATTGAAATGGTCTTTTGTTTCCTGTATTTGTTCTTTTAACTATCGATTGGTGTGATCATTCAATGCCTGCATTTGCTCTTTCATCTCATCATTCAATGCCTGCATTTGCTCTTTCATCTCATTGTTTGCTTCCCTAATCATTTTAATTATGTACATTCTGAACTCCCTTTCTCTCATTTCTTCTGCCATGCTGTCATAGGATTTTATTGATGTAACATCTAGATTTGTTTGGGGCATTTTCTTCCCTTGTTTTCTCATATTGTTTAGGAATCAGTGGATCATTAAGATATTGCAGATTTCCTCTATTGACTTATAATGTCCCTGAAGATTGCTAGTATATCCCCTCTTATCCTTCAGTAGCCTGAAGTCTTGGAGGAAGTTGATAATGCGGAGCTCCACGAAGAAGCTGCCTCTCTAGGGGTGGTGACCCTCAGATGGCGTACATTCCCTGCTAGTGGACAGAGGTGCCTCCACTTGTTGACCAATGGTCATCCAATGCAGAACTAGGCTGCAGGATGAGGCAAGGCCTGTTTGTGCCTGTGTCTCTGGTTTTACCGTCCTTGTGGGAAAACCTCACCCGGCAGAGAAGACTCACCCTGTGGGGAGGTCTCGCTGGTCAGTTCCCTTCCTAGAGGTTTCCGTCAATCTACAACTACCACCTGGGCTGGGCTGCCTTCCTCTGCAATGTTCCCAGGGGCCCAGACCTACTTCCTGGGCCTGGGAGCCTCACCCTTCGTAGACGAGTCTCCTTAGGCTGCCTCTCCTCAGAGAATCTGCCCGCAGTCCTGGAACCTTCGTTCCGCCCCTAAGCGTGTCTCTGTGGGGCTCTTCCAGCAAGAAGCCCCCTAGGTCCTGGGACCCTGCTCTGCACCTAATTGCCTGGATATGCAGCCCCTCTTCTGAGCCGCCACCTGGAGCCACGTACAATAGCTCCGAGTCCCAGAGACCTGCCACACACCTCTTCCTCTGGACAGCCGCCCGGTGTTCGGACGCAGTCACTAGGAGTCCAAGCAACTCACTTTGCGTCTCCTCCTCCCGCCAACCACCCGTAGCTCTAGGCAGTCACTCTGAATCCAAGTGACCTGCCCTGTTCCTCCTCTTCCTTGGGGTAGCCCCCCGAGTGTTCAGGAGCAGTGACTCCGAGACCAAGCGACCCACTGCGCTCCTCCTCTAGGCAGGCCACCGGTGTTCAGGATCGGTCGCTTTGAGTCCAAACAACTCACCACTTGCCTCCTCCTCTGAGCAGCCATCTGGAGCTCTGATGCAGTCCCTCCTAGACCAGCAACCCGCTGCTCTCCTCCTCTTCCTCTGGGCAGCCCCCCGGTGTTCAGAAGTGGTCGTTCTGATTCTAAACAGCTCGCCGCGTAGCTCCTCCTCTGGCAACCGCCTGTAGCTCTGATGCAGTCACTCCTAGACCAACCGACCTGCCGCACTCCTCCTCTTCCTCTGGGCAGCCCCCCGGTGTTGAGAAGCGGTCGCTCTGAGTCTAAAAAGCTAGCCACGCAGCTCCTCCTCTGGCAACCGCCTGTATCTCTGGTGTAGTCCCTGCGAGTCCAAGCGACCCGCCATGCTCCTCCTCTTCCTCCGGGCAGCCCCCCAGTGTTCAGAAGCGAACGCTCTGAGTCCAAACAGCTTGCCACGCAGCTCCTCCTCAGGCAGCCACCCGGAGCCCCTGTGGTTGCTCCGAGTTCAAGTGCTGTGCTGAGCAGCCACCTCTATGATGTTCCCAGTTGTCCGGGTTCACTGCTCCAGCGGGGGGAGGGGCATCTCGCCGGGCAACTCTACTTCACAAAGTTCCCTGCATTCCGGGACTACTGCCCCATCCGGGATGCCTCCCCAACGGGAGAGACTCACCCGGTGGCTTTGAGTTGGTCCCAAGTCTCTCACTATCTCCTCTTTTGAATCCTGTGTCCTGGAAACCATGAAATGTAGCCACCCTCTAGTCTGCCATCTTGACCCTGTGATCTTACATTTAAATGTTTTGTTTTGGTTTCATATCATTGAGGCTATGAACTGTGAGAATTACCAAAAATCAGATTTGTTCAACGTTACATACTTTCTTTTTTTTTTCATTTTTTTATTTGTTCTTTTTAGATATACATGACTGCAGAGTGTATTTTGACATATTATGCATATCTGAAGAATAACTTATTTTAATTAGGATCCCATTCTTATGATTGTACATGATGAGGAGTTTCACTGGTCATTCTGTTCCTATTCATATCCCTTTAATTTCTTTCCTTTGTCTAATTGCTCTGTCTAGTTTCAATTACTAGGTTGAATAAAAGTGGCAGAAGAGGGCATCCCTGTCTTACTCCAGTTTTAAGAGGGACTGCTTCAATTTTTCTCCATTTGGAATGATGTTGGCCTTGGGCTTAGCATATATTGTTTTTACAATGTTGTGGTATGTTCCTACTATACCTAGTTTTTCTAGTGTTTTGAACGTGAATAGGCACTGAATTTTGTCAAATGCTTTTCCTGCATCTATTGAGATGTTCATGTGATTCTTGTTTTTAAGACCATTGATGTGATGAATTATGTTTATTGACTTCTGTATATTGAACATACTTTCATGTAGGCAGGGAAAAAGACAAACTGCACCCATAATTAAAGCATGTTATGTACTGATGTTTCCCCAACAATAAATCACAACATTGCACATAAAACTTTAAACTTTGCTGTCATTCAATAGATTTACAAAGTTTGAAAATTGTTTCCCAAGTCTAATGAAGACAGCGTGAAGGATATTAGAACTTGATACAATCTGCTATGGCCCATGTTGTTAGACATCATTTAGATTTTAGTAACTGAATTTTACTTGCACTCACAGATTCTAATATCACTATCATGGTAACACCAGCTTACATGCATTGAATGATTTTTCCTTACAATGAAGAATGTTTACATTTTGCCATGCTGAGTTTTAAAACACACTTTATTTCATTTTGATTGGCATATATTAAATGTACATATTAATGGTGTTCAGCGTGATATTTTCACAAATGCGTATATGCATATGGTGTGCATTGATCAAATGCATCCTCCATTTACCTGAGCGCCCTGTCCCCGTAACCTCTTCTAATCACTAGTGTACATTTAGGGAAGCACCACATCTTCTTTTTATAAGTGGAAGTTCAAAAATGTTCATATATTTAGTTTTTAAAACAACCCAAATGATTGAACTCAAAGACCGTTTAATCTGTTACTTCTACTAAGTAGAAAAAATCATAACAGAGCATCTTAAAATTACTAATTTATAAATGTTATCTTATTGTCGCATGATATGACTTCTTTGCCAAGATTTTCTTTGGTACAAATGGTATGTGCTAGCTGACAATGTAACAATTTTTAAGTGTTCACTAATTTATAAATGCCTGAAATCTATTCTTAGGCAAAGAAGACAATTATGGGATGTAGTTTATTGATTACTGAGTCATTCAGTTGTTAATAATTTTGATAAGATTCAGAAAAGTTATAGATAATATATCTTATGACTATTATTCAATTTTATTTAAAAAAAGTCTTCTGAGTTTTGGTAGTAACCTTGTAATAGTTTGAATGGTCTTCAAAGAATATTTTTAATACATTTGCAGAGTTAAGCCTAACCTTGGATTTTAGACATACCAGGTAGAAACAGTTAAAAAATGCAATTAATGAGTCAAAGATATACAGTTTATATCTTTAATTTTCACTATTTCATGGCTTTTCCCATTCACAAATTAGGTTATTTGACAAATTGTCCCTCAAGTTTGAGCACTAAACAGGATAAAAAATGACAGGTAACAATACAACCCATTCTTTCTGTGGAGCACAGCTTAAAGCACTTTTCTCAATGATGGTCAGACTGTAGATTCATTATCATCTTAATAGTCTGGTATCATGCCTATGGCATTCCTGTAAGTTTTCTAACCAGGTCAATGCCCTTGAAGGACATTAATTGGCACTTTGGGATTTACCCTCTCAATGGTCCAATCAAGAAATCAGGTAATTCTTCTTTTGTTTCTCCAAAGGCCCCAAAGACTCTGAGATAAGGATTAATCCCCTGATACACTGATTACTTTAATGAGTTTCTCTTGATGGCTGCAAATACTTTTAGTAGACTTTTGTAGTAGTAACCATAGTTGCTTTGAGACTTTGCTTTACTAACATGATGTAGTAGATTATGATCTAAGGCAGGCATTTATGCTAGTGATTTTAAGGAGACCAACACCAGGGATCAGGTCATCCTCACATAACGAAGGAGAGATAGGGAAGATGACACAGAGGGAATGTGGGAAGACACCGGAAGGTCAGAAGTAAAAGGAGTTGTCTGAGTACTTCCTAAGTACTAGGTAAGAGTATGAAGGAAGTAATATGATCAGAATCAATAAATGTTGGCCAGTGATAGAGGGATGGGAACAGTGACCTATTTTCCTCTGCAATGCTGGCAATACTGACTACCAAACCTAGAGTGAAGAATTTATCCCCAGCATGTAAAAGCAACTTTGGAGAAGGTCTTTATTTCCCTCTCTTCCAATAAGAAAATTAAATCATAAAGTTTCCCTCTTATTTCCCTCATATCTTTTTTTGTTCCACATCTTGAATCCCTTTCTAAGCTGTCTTTTTAAATTTATTATATATAGTTCACACAACAGATAAAGATAGCTCACAATTGCCACTTTGATTTATTAAATGTACTAAGTCATAGAAGCAACTGTATAATGAAGAAGAAAACTGAATCTTTATGGGACAAAGAAATAGTAATTTGGGGGTTTATACTTCTCATGATGTAGTGTTTCCAGTCTAAATAAGTTTCAGAAATGTTCTCAGAAGATTACCATTATCATTCACTTGGCAGTGACCCTATAGTGAAGGAATTTTCATTGTTTACTATGTGATTACTATGTTTCTATTCTGCTGTAGATTTTAAGAAAGTTGTTTTAAAAATGTGCTCATTGATTATCCTAAATGACTTCTGAGTTGGAGATAGTAGTCTGGAGCAGTGTAAAAACTGGTTAAGGATCATTTACTTTATGAATACCATTCAAATTTAGTTACAAGGTTGAACTCAATCTTAAAGTGTGGAGCCAGACAAAATAATCTTAATTTTCCTACTGAAATATAACCAAACATCTACTCCTGAAATCTTTTACAAGAGTTTCATTTATAGAACATAAGCAGCAAAGAGATCCCCAAAAGAGAAAACCACAGGTCACTCTACGGTGACATCTTTCTTTTCCTTATTTAACTTGGTACGTAGTATGAAGGAATTGCTTTGGCCACAGAAGAAGCAGGGCAGAAAGGTATAGAAAAGTTGGAGGAGACAAAAAATTCAGAAGAAAGAGGATATGTAAATGGTGGGTTAAACATTGTCACAGTAAGTGGGAAAGAAAGTAGTAAACTTTCTGATAAAGGCTTGAAAACTTGCGGGAGAAAAAGAGTCACCTAAGAATCATAACTTTATAGGTTATTTTTTTAAAGAAAAACGTAAGTATGACTAAGTGAAATTTATCAAGTGAACAAATTCTTTCAAAGTGTTCATTAAGAACTCATCGTTCTTATCTAGACTAGAAACTTAGAAATAAAAATATGCAGTAATTAGAACTTATGCTTAGAATTTAAATACTCTATCAGTTATCATTGTAGAGAAAAAGACATCATGTAGCTTCCTCAGGCCCCACGGCTCCAATTTCTTATCCCTGCAATGTCCACACCTCAAACTAATTGCTCTAACTGCTCTCAACAGGCTCCTCTCCGCTGTCCTGCTCTAAATCTTTCCCTTTTCTGTGTGGAGTCACTGCAGTTTGATCTTCTTGCTCTAAAATTTTCCCTTTTCATTCCACTGTTCTTTCCTAGCCTGTCCCTCCTCCCTCCCCACCAGTCCCCTTTCTTTTCAAATTTAGATTTACACATCCTTTAGGAATCATTTCAGCACTCTTTTCTTGAATTTTGCAACTTTTCATATCATTAATATTCATAAAGTCATAGGGATGTTTTTGCATGTATTTTTGTTATCTCTACATTTTATTTTACAGGAGAAAAAAACATTCATCTCAAATAAATAAATCAGTTGATAAGCACATCTAATTAAATATAAATATCATTCACCCTACATAAACAATTTGAAATCACTGCTAAATTTGATATTCTTGCTCCTATATTTTCATTTATAGGAATGATTATTGATACTGCAAATATTAAGGTTTCTATCATCACATTAATGGAAGTAACCTAAAAATGCTGGGAAACAAACCAGCCTGAAATCTTTCATTGGGTAACAAAGATGGTTTGTTTTCATTTTCGTGGAAATTGTTTACCTTAACTAGGTTAGGCATTTCTTCAATTACCATTTCTTTGTCAATTACCTTTCACTCTTGGATGAATGAAAATTTGACATTGAGCCCAGCAGCTTGGGAGGCTGAGGTAGGAGGACCACAAGTTCAAAGCTAGTCTCAGAAATTTAGCAAGTCCCTAAACTACTCAAAAGGACTGGGGATGTGGCTCAGTGATTAAGTGCCCTGAGTTCAATCCCTGTTACAAAAAAAAAAAAAAAAAAAAAACAAAAAAAAAAACCCAAAAGCAACAAAAAAATGATATTTATAATGTTATTTTTTTCTACAAAAAGACACATTTCTATAGGAATATAAAATTATTATGAAAAAATTTCAAACTTATGTAACAATTACAAGTGATACAAAGAACTGCCATATACCCTTTATCCAGATTGAACATTAGTAGATATTTTTCCCTGACAAGTTTTGCTCTGAAAGTTGTCTATCTACCCCTCCTTCTCCCTCTCTCTCTTTCTCCTTCTCTCTTTCTGCCATCCATCACTTTTATGGTACATTTGAGAGTAAATTGGAGATGCTGTGTTTCTTTCCCACTGGTTCTTTACTTTCTTTATTGTTTATTTTCTAAGAAAAAAATGACACAAACAGCAATCAGCAAACACAATAAAGATGGAATATGTTAATATAATCAATATTCTATATATAGATTTCTCCAATTACCTTGGAGAAGTTAAATTTTGTTAACAGTTGTTTCTTTCACACATTTAGATATTGGGCCTCATTGAATTCTTTAACCTGGACAAGTTCCTCAGTCCTTGACTTCACTAAAGAGCACAAGCACCTGTGTTTTCGCAATTTGACTTCATGTCACGTTTCTATGTTATGAGACTTTTTGACATGACTGTCACTGAAGCAACATCATGTCCTCTTGAGAGCATCACATCAGTGGCCATATAATATTGGTTTATCTTCACATTGGTGATGTCATTCGTCATGTGGTTTGGGGGTATCCACCTGGTTCCTCAACTATAAAGTTTACTATTTTCACTATGTAATTAACAAGTAATTGATCAAGGGTTGGAAATGTAGCTCAGTGGTAGAAAAATTGCCTAGCATGCCAGAGGAACTGGGTTTGTTTCTCAAAACCATTAAAAAGAAAGACAAGCAATGGTTGACAGAGATTTTAGACCATGTGATAACCTGTTCTTTATCACATTTGTTTCCACTAGCTTTGTATCCATTTATAGTTTTCCAACTCCATCATCCTTCTGTTCATTAACTAAGAGTCTATTATATAGAATATTGTCAACTTCACCATGCATTTATTTTTTCCTTTAGTTTTTAGATCCATGTGTGTTCAATATTTCTTTTGTTGTTCAGTCATTTACTGCAATAGATTTTCTTAATGCTCAAATTGTTTTGAAATGTGTCAGAACCTCAGTTTATATTCCTCATATCCGTATGTCTCTTGGAACCTTTCCTTACCTTTTTAAGTTCATATAATTTTTGTCCCTAGATAACAGAAAACCAAAAATGGTGGGAAAATTCAATGGTACTTCAGAAAGCTACTTCATTCTACTGGGGTTTTCTAAGTGACCTCACTTGGAAGCAGCTCTCTTTGTGGTTATCTTGCTATTCTACTTGATGACACTGACAGGCAACCTCTTCATCATCATCTTATCACACCTGGACTCCCATCTTCACACTCCCATGTATTTTTTTCTTTCAAACCTCTCCTTTCTGGATCTCTTCTACACCACCAGCTCCATCCCTCAGTTGCTGGTGAATCTTTGGGGCCCAGAGAAGACCATTTCTTATGTTGGTTGCATGATTCAACTCTACTTTTTCTTGGCACTGGCAAGCACTGAGTGTATCCTTTTGGTGGTGATGTCTTATGACCGTTATGTTGCTGTGTGCAGACCGTTGCATTACGCTCTCCTCATGCACCCTCAATTCTGCCAATTGTTAGCTGTGGCTTCCTGGGTAAGTGGTTTTGTAAACTCAGCACTTCATTCTTTCTTTGCCTTCTGGTTACCATTGTGTGGAAATCGCCAAGTGGATCATTTCTTCTGTGAAATTCCAGCACTCCTGAAATTATCATGTGTTGATGTTCATGCTAATGAGCTGACCCTCATGGTCACGACATCTATTTTTGTTCTTGTACCTCTTATCCTCATTCTGGCATCTTATGGTGCCATTGCTCGGACTGCACTGAGGATGCATTCAGCTAATAGAATTCAGAAAGTCTTTGGGACATGTGGAGCCCATCTCACAGTGGTTTCCCTTTTCTACATTCCAGCCATGTGCATTTATCTCCAGTCACCAACAGAAGATTCTCAAGATCAAGGGAAGTTCATTGCCCTCTTTTATACTGTTGTCACACCTTGCCTCAACCCTCTCATCTATACCCTCAGAAATAAAGATGTAAGAGGAGCAGTTAGGAGACTGCTGGGGCAAGTGTAGCCTGCAGAGTTGGATGCTCAGAGTGTAGTGGTTTATCTCTTCACCAGTGGATTATTGGTTCATTCATTCATCTGCTATCCTTTCACTTCATCTGACTTACTGAGAGAATACTCTTATTTAGTCACAGAGTTCCTTCTAACAGGTATAAATTAAATATAATCTACTTAAACATGATTCACTTGTGGAAAACATGGCCCTATAAAATCTAGAGCTCACATCAATAGTTATTTTGTTTCCACATCACAATCCTAATTGAGAAAGTTATAGGTTTTACTATTAATATTGATTAAAAATCAGTTTATAACTCCTATGGAGAAATGACTTTACGATGGCTAATTCAATCACCATTTTCTACATTATAGAATAAAACTACACACAGAACTTCCCCTTAATTTCCTCTGTGGCTTACAATCGCACTGATTCTATTCATTTTATCCTTTTTTTTCTGTGTCTATGACTCTTGCTTTATCTCTAGCCTGACATAAACAATATCATAGGTTATGTTACTTCATCCTTAACCTACTACTCATGAAATGAAGAACCCAGAATTGTATATATAAAAGGATCTTTAGCAATAATGAGAACTATCTAGAGTGAAATAGCATCTGAATGTAAACTTTTTACAAACAAAAAATTTCACTTATTACTTTGAACCATCTTGCACTGTGAAAAGTTTATGGTTTGGAAAAAAATTTGTATAGAAGTCCCATCTTTTACCATCTAAATTTTGTCCTCCAAGTTTTTAAAGTTATAACAGAAAAATTGTATGTATTTCTGATGTACAATATTATGTTTTAATGTATGCATATATTGTGAAATTATTTATCCAAGTCAATTAACATATCCAATACCTCACATGCTTATCATTTTTTGTGTGTGTTGAGAACATTTAAGATCTACCCTCTCAGAAATTCTCAGGTACAATACAGTAGTATTAATTTTAGTGACATGTTGTATAATACATATCAATAGGTCTCCTGCAGGAAATTTTGTACCCTTGAATCAACATTACCCATTTCCCACTTTTCTGAATCTCCAGACCCTCTAGCAACTGGCATCTAGTCATCTGTGCTTTTTTAGTTAAATATTTTTAGATTCACACATAAATGTGAACATGCAATATTTGTCATTTTCTACATGGCTTATATAACAGAGCATAATGTCCTTCAGTTTTTGCCAAGTTGTAGCAAATATCAGTATATATCTGATATATACTGTGTTTATATACTGATATGTGTATAATACTGATATATACACATATATTTGGAGTCTGGAGCCCGGGTATGCATGTGCTGGTCTGGAGGATAGTGTCCTTGGGGGAATAATCTGAATCCTGGGACCACAGGGGTTAGCCTACCCTTGGGTTTATCTTAAGAGGAGGCAAGTGCTACGATACACAACAAAGTTAAGGACTCACTTCATTCTCCATTTCCCATTCTAAACTGATTTAAACATCATACAATGAATACAAATAATGAAACATCACAGACTGCCCATTATTGTGTATAATCTTCATATTTTTTGTACTGAGGAAAAATAAGTTATATTTTAGAAAAATAAAATTTTAAAAAGGATTTAATTTTGAAGGATGAATATGAACAATTTTTTTTTTAAATTTCTTGTTTTGTCAACATTAAAGGATTCCATCATTTACATGCATTTAATCTTAGGATAAAAGACTTCAACATAGAATGCTTTTGTATAAATTTTAGCAAGTATTAAAAATTGGAAATAAAAAGTTGGACATGAATAGTTTCTGCAGTAGCTTTCTTTCTTTTTCTTTCTTTTTAGTTTGTTTAGGTACTTTCTTTTTAGTTGTCTATTTCTACAACACCAGGATACACCCTTGACATAATCACAAAAGCATGGAACACGACCCACTCCAATTCAGTCCCCAGCATTCCACCCCCACCCAATCGGCTCCTTTCCCTCCACTCCAGCGCTCTCTCTTCAATCCATTTGCAGTTTACTTTTTTTTTTTAGTTTGTGTCCTGTGAATACACCCAGTGCTGCCACCCACTATGTCACATCCACATAAGTCCATTGGAAAGTTTTGTCAAAATTGTTTCACTGTGGGCTGGGGATATAGCTCGGTTGGTAGAATGTTTGCCTCACATGCATAAGACCCTGGGTTCAATCCCTAGCACCTGCAAAAAAAAAATAAAAATTTCACTGTTCTTCCCTTTACCTGTTCCTTCTTCCTCCTCAGTTACCCTCATCTATGCTATTGATCTTTCCTCTATTTTGATGAAATTCCCTCTCTCTTTTTTCCTTTACTCTCTCTTTTTGTACCCGTCCCCATTTTGGATTATCTTCAGCCTATCAGAGAAAACCTGTGACCTTTGACTTTTTGGGACTGACTTCTTTCACTTAGCACGACAGTCTTCAGTTCCATCCATTTACCAGCAAATGTCACAGTTTTATTCTTCTTTATGGCTGAACCATACTCTGTTATTTATACACACCTCATTTTCTTTTTTCACTCATCTGTTGAAGAGCATCTAGATTTGTTCTATATTTTGGTTATTTTGAATTGTGCTGCTTAAACATTGATGTGGCCGAGTTACTGTAATATGCTGGTTTTTAGTCCTCTGGATAAATATTGAGGAGTGGATAGCTGGGTCACATGGTGGTTGCATTCCTAATTTTTTAAGGAATCTTCCAGAGTGGTCTCGTTAATTGATGGTCCCACCAGCAATGTGTGAGTTTACCTTTCCCCCCATATCTTGGTCAACACTTATTATTAAGTGTGTTCTTGATAATTGCCATTCTGACTGGAGTAAGATGACATTTCAATGTAGTTTTGATTTGCATTTCCCTCATTGCTTGAGATGTTGAACACATTTTCATTCATTTGTTGACCATTTGTACTTATTCTTTTGAGAAGTTTCTGATCAGTTCTTTTGCCCATTAATTGATTGGGTTATTTACTTGTTTCATGTTAAGTTTTTGAGTTCTTTGTATATTCTGGATATTAATGCCCTATCTGTGGAACAGATGGTAAAGATCATTTTCCATTCTGTGGCCTCTCTCTTCACATTCTTAATTGTTTCCTTTGCTGTGTAGAAGCTTTTAAATTTGATGCCACCCCTCTTATTATTTATTTTTTTTATTTTATTTATTGTGCTTTAGGGGGGGTTGTTAAGGAAGTAGATTCCTGTGCTGACGTGATGAAGTATTGGGCCTACATTTTCCTCTAGCAGTTAAATCTAGGTTTGTAATTCACTTTCCCCAGAAGTGGATAACACTACCTTTGAGAAATACCCGTAAGTTTCAGATTTAAGGTTCTTTGTGTATCTAAAGTGTTGTGGGTATAAGGACGGTGAGGAGATGAGAAGGGTTAAATGGGAAGTACAGGAGACTAAAATGTTTGGCAATGGAACTGCTTTAACATTTCTTCTGACATTTCTTCTCTTGTTTTCATCCCAAATTCCTCCCACTGAGTGAACTTGGAGTTCGCTACTTCAAGGGGTCTTCATTTCTTTCTACTCTGGGGGGATTCATTAACTCAGACTGCAAATTTTTAAGTGAAGCAAATCCTTTAGTGATCTCCCTCTAGATTCCATAAAAACAATATGTTTTGAAGGAGCCAGTACTGACTAATGACTGAATCTCTGTTTGCTAAATGATTCTTAGGTAAAAAGGCACACTGAAAAGTCACTTTAATAAGGTACTAATACATAATTTTGACTGCAGGTCTGTGTGCACCAATAGTTTTGTTAATATATACTTTTTGTGTATTTTCTTTGTAAATTAATAGATGTGCTAGTGTTAATTATTTTCTGGTTCATGTATTATACTTGCATAAGGAAAATTTTTTAAATGCACATTTATTATTAAAAGGATTATATCTTAAAATTCATAATTTGGAATAACTGGATAATATTTATTGATAGAAACATCAGAAAAACTGATTAAAATTTTAAATGACACTAAACTTTTACATAGTGTAATCCTTTGTACTTTTACATGTATCTCTCTTGAAAGAAAGATTTTGTGGGCATAGAAGAATTATTTAAGATACATTTCCTTAAAAATATTTATGCTAAAGGGTTGACATTGCTCTATTTTGTAACAAACTACTTTGCATATATTAGACATAGCTGTATGCATTTAACACAAAGTTGCTACTAAATTATCCATAGTCATTAATGTAATAAAGGGTATAAAGACCTGAGGAAAAAAAGAACATGCTAATGATGCTTATTAGAATTCAGGCAATGGGCTGGGGAGATAGCTCAGCTGGTAGAGTGCTTGCCTTGCAAGCACAAGGCCCTGAGTTTAATCCCCAGTACCGCAAAAAAAAAAAAAAAAAAAAAAAAAAATAGAATTCAGGCAAGTTTCATGTTCAAAGGCATATTTGTGTTCTGTGACATAGCTGAACTCAGTTGTTAGTTATTAAGACAGCAATTTCTTACCTTATTTTTTCTCTACCATCATACTCCAAAATGGTCATATCAATAATATGTCATAGATTCTTGTCCTACCCCTTTGGTTTTATATTAACTGAAAATATCAAACTTAAAATACCCTCATTGCTTTTCCACAGTCCTCTTGACTGTCATTTTATGTAATTATTTTAGATGGTCATATTACACTTTGCCACTATAAATCTGAAAAGTGGAGTAGAAAATTTTTATTTTAATGGTGTAATGAATTCAGGAATAAAATTCAGTGTAGTTAATTGTGACTTTATTGATCTTAGCATGTGGTTAGATATATTTAACCCAATGGAAAGACTGAAGTATCATATATCTCCATTGTCCTTCGATTTACATTCAACCTGCTTAACAGTGGTCGCTTTCCTTGCCACGGAGCTTATTTCTAATGTGTGTTGTAGTTAACAGGAAGACACTCAGAGATAGAGTTATATTCTGCCACATCCTCTGGAGTTTCTGACTATATGTGTGACTGTGTGTATATCTCTTTATGGCAGGGGCAGTTATCACATACGTTTAACTGAAGGCTTTCCAAATTATTGGTAGACATAGCTAACAGAAGTTTGTTTTTTTTTTTTTTTTCTCCTATACTTTGATCTTGGAATAACTTTAGCTTTACAGAGACTTTGCCAAGACAAGATGGAGAATTTCTATATACCCTTCACCCACTTTAAACTTCCCTTAATGGAACATTCCAGGTATGTTTGTTAAAACTAAGATGCTAACACCATTAGGGTTCATCAGTTTAATGTCCTGTTTTTATCCCAGGATCCAATCTAGGACACCACATTGTGTTGAGATGTCGTGTCTTATAGTCTCTTTAGGCGCAGTTACCTTGTGTTTGAGGGATACCTGTCTGGTGTTTTATAGAATGAACTCAGTTATGACTTGTATGATAGTTCTCATGATTGAACTAGGACTATGGGTTGCTGTGGAGAAGATCACAGAGTTCACAGAGAGGAAGTGCCCTTCCCATCCCTTCACAGTGGTGGCTGTATGGTATCCGTGACATCACTGATAGTGCTCAACCTTAATTACTCAGTGAAGGTAGTGTTTCCAGTACATGAAACTTAAGTTTACAATTTTATATTTCCACATCTATTCCTCCAAAGACAGACCTTCAGCCTGCGTTACATTAAGGCATAATGTTCACCTCCCAGAAAGGGGAACTTTATTTGTCTATAAGGAAGATCTCTCCCTTTTCCCTTCATTTATTTATTGAGCTGATCATTTATTTATGTAAGTATGGACTCAGGGATATTTATTTTATAATTTGGGTTATAATTAAATGTGTGTTATTTCGTTGCTCAAATTGTTCCAGCTTTGTCCTCTGGACCTATCTCAGGTTGGCTGCTGTGTCCCTAGGACATGTCTTCATGTTTCTATTATCCTTTGTTATTTTTTGGTATCTCCTTAATTTCTGGTACGTTTGGTACTGCTTCTCCTGGTTCATTTTGTATATTCCTTTTCCAGGCTCAGCATTGGGTACTTTTCCAAGGATCCTTGGTTGTTTTAACTGTAGAATGGTATTAGAAACCATAGCTGTTGGGGCAGATGGGGGAGATGGCAAAACAAAATAAGCAGTGAGTCCCTATCTCCTTAAACCACAGTAAAGAAGCAGCAAACAAAAGCAGAATCGAGAAGTGGGTGACAAAATATGTGCTCTATGATTTGTTATTACATAGTATGAGACCTCGAAAGACTGGAAGATAGGTTACCAGAGCAGAAAATAAAAGTCGGTGCCCTAACCCAAACCAGTGTATAAGGGGGAGGGGGCATCAAAGAGAGAAAGAAAGGGCAGCATCCCAAAGGCAAAATATTCCATCTGGATAGTCAGCAAGCTCCCCATGCAAGTTGATTTCATGAGGATACCCACCACTATTGACTCAAACCCTCCAATATCAGACATGACATCACATTTATCATTTATGTCCTTCATCCCTGTTGTTTCATTACAACATAACAACACTATATGAGATAACATACATTACTTAACTCTACACGGGAATTGCCAACTTCCATTCACACACTCATCCATCTGCCACATGCAACACAGCATTTGAACAACAAATGTATCATATTATGACATACTGCAAGCTGTATACAACCCAATCAGTTGTGAAGGAAACCTATAAAATACCATCTGAAACACCAGTCAAACTTAAACCCACTGTAACAATATTGAGCTACAAGGATCCATAAATCCATGAAAGCTTTTTTTAACTTTAACCCAACATGCAATTGGATGGACGACTCTATTGTACATTACAACATCAAAGAAGCAGACAACAGGCCCTTATCCTGCTGACTCACCACAGGAATGAACTTCTTGTCATGGAAACATGTCACACAGATTGGTAAATTTGCGTACTATTTTTATGTGGTACTTCCAGGCTTTGACAATAAATAGTACATCATTGATATGATATCACACAACATCTTACATAGTGAAACTGACCTCACTGAGGGACTATCATTGAAATATGCCAATTCATATGCATACAAAATGAATCATCGAGAATGCTACATAAGAGAAAACAGCACGACCCCCTGCTTCATTGACAGGGGAAGCTTTAATGCAACACACAGATTGATCACAGCATACTTCAAAAGTGCAGTTATTTTTCCACCAGGGAGACCTATAGAAACAAGAAATGCACCTGGATTTATACCTGTCACTCATCAACCAGTAGGAATACTCACCATACAACCTATATCCTTCAGACTCCAACTAAACAACATCAATAACAAGGATAGAGGGATGTGTGGTGGACTGATTAGCTTATCACCAAACTTATATAAATGGAGCAAACAATGTGAGAAGACCTCTATAATTCACTGCAGCTGAAGCTTTTCTAGCAGGAGCAGATATTGGTGCACTCAGTGTGGGAGCAATGACAGAAGAACTCCGTGTTAAGGTGGATTCACTATGGTCCTTATCGGATCAACAGAAGAAAGCAATACACTCTATTTCTAAATCACTATATGCAGCTTCAGTACTCTTACACAAATTACATCTGGAACAAGATATACTCAGGAGAGAAATCAATGCTTTCCATAGGGATGAAAAGAAGAGACTCCAAGCCCTAAATAATGCAATTAATAAACTCAGGATACAGAGTGAGTATGATCATCTTAATTCATTAATGCAATTAGCGTGTCAGTGATACCGCCGTTTACCGGTGACGAGTTCTGCTCCTTCTAATGTTGAAGATTGAACACTAGAGAAGCACGCCAAGGCAAGCATATTAAGCAGGTTTTATTTAAAGGTAATGATACAGACTTCTCCCGGCAGGAAGAAGGGTGCCATGGCTGTTGTTCTAAAGTCCCCAGAAGTGAGCGCACCCTACATCTTTTATAGGTTAAAGTGTCTTTTGTTCTCCAGTTTTCTCCCCCCTTATCTTTCCTTCCTTCCTGCCTACATGACTAGGCCTGGTTTTGCATTAAGTGAGAAACCATGGGCAGGGGGAGGGCCAAGGTGATTCAGGCAGGTAAGGGCCCAGGGGGCATTAATTAGCAGCTCCTTGCTTGCAGTCCTTGATAAAGGCAGGTAAATTTGGTGATCAATGGGCTCCGGAGATCCTTGACATTCCATTCTTCCAGGGGCAGTCTCCAACTTCCAGAGGCAGATGGCTTCATGGCTTCGTTTCCTCGAATTGACCCAATTTCCTATTTCTACACTAACTACCTGTCCTTAATTCTGGCTTCATTCGGAAATTACCAATCTATTTTTAACTGGAAGAGGACAAGAAGGACAGTAGTCCATAACGAGCTAGACCCACAAAGGGAATCATTCTGTGAAAATGGACTATGTGAGATATACCTATGGGACACTTCAACAACAGCCATCGTGGGATACCATGCAATGCCTATCCCCCAACGAATAGGCGAATGATGGATTATCCCATATGGACAGTATCTATGGGTTAACTTACATGATCACTCATGGTATATTAATATTAAAGATTCCTATCCAATCGGAAGACAGATAGTCATAGTGTTCAACACCTTTTCCACAGACCTATTTACATCCAAAGTAGCACTATATTCAGTTGACACTAAGATACTTGATCTAGGTAATTACCAAATATTAACCTGCAACAATCAAGAATATACAATCAGACGGCACCATAACATGTCATACTTCGATAATATGACTCTGCCTGCTGGATACCATATATCCAATAATGTCATGACAGTGACACATACAGAAGTTAATACGATGGTAATCACACACTTATCTTATGTGTCTAATCATACCTTTGGACTTGGACATTTCTTCCAAATGCCAAAACCTGAATCAGGAATACAAGAATATCAAGGACTCTATAGAACGCACAGTCAAAATGTTTTCCCAAAATGAAAAAGTCTTACAATCCCTACACAACACAATAACACAGGAGATATAAATATGTGGACAACACACAGACCAACTAGAATTTATTGTCCAAAAGAACTTATTGACAATGCCTCACATTAACCTAAATATTAGAAAGGACTGTACTATCCTTAATGCCCTATGACATACATTCATGGCAGACTTCACATTGTAACTAAATAAAACCCTTGGCATTGTTTCAAGGAGTGCATATATTTTATAGCTATTTTGATAATATAATTACCATCAGAATATCACTTTGTCTGTGCAGGAGGACAACTCACACAGAACTCTGCAATCATGCCAAAAAAGAAGCAAGTTTCGCATAGCAAGGCTGAAAGGATCAAAAAAGCACTTCAAAATGTGCCCTCTCTGCCCTGAATTTCATGTAAGACTTTTCTATCAAATTATTTTCTTAAAAACCTTCCATGAAGAAGAACAACTAATAATATTCTGTGTACAGACATTGAATACATGCACCTACATACCCATGAAATTCAATATATGCCTCAACTTGGATCTATATGGATATATGAACAGGCCTGATATATCCAAACTACTTAACCATATTTTGTACCATACAAAATCAATTGAAGGACACCATATATTCCAGAACACACAAAGACCACAACATATTCAGGACCTACTCGGACTATTGACAGCTGTATTCAGAAGTGACGTCACATATATTAACCCTTGCAACTGGTACCAGTCAATTACCAGTTGACGAGAGAACCTGATGGACATACATGGATAAATAGAATGTGGCACAGCCTAAACCCTAAATGCTCCCACATACCTTTCACCCTTCAGGACTATTCACTTAGAGCATTGTTCTTGAAATTCTTATGAAAATGTTGGAACACCATGATTCTACATGATAAAATCAAATTCACATGGACTAAAACTTACTCTGCCCCTTCTTTTATTCACACTTTTTTGTAGAATCACCTGCAATCCAAAGTCTTAACTACTGGAATCAGGATCACACATGTTCTTCATGGACATCATTTGACGTTTGTTTGGCAGACCAAGATACCAAATATACACCCCCACAATGTTGCAGAAATCAAACAAGTGCATCATGGCTATAGATGGATACGTATACGACTTGACTAATTTCATCCACTATCTCCCAGGGGGACCAAACATCACATTACAGCATAGAGGAACTGAATGTGGACAAACATTTGACAACATGGACACTCACCTAGTGCAATAATTATTCTCTAAAAATACCTAGTAAGAGAACTGCAAGATACTTCTTTCCAATACTCCCCTTATCATTATACTTCATTCCCTTAAACTGGAGTTTTCGATCGTGTGAGATTCAAGTTTTAAGAGTTTTAAGATTTTAAGATTGGTGTGATAAATGAGCCTCAATTCTCTGTGTGTTATATGGATTAATCAAAACTATATTTTTGACCATGCTGAAATAGTTTTTTATGAAAATGCCTTTGAAATATCTATCATAAATTTTATATCTTTGTATTCACCCTTGTACTCATACTAATTCTTCTTAAAATGTTTGCTATGATATGAAATGTTATATACACATGTAACCTTATATCTAGGCACCCATGGGATCTTACCACAGATGTGGGACCCCATGGGAGCCTGGGGGTAGACTGTAATGAGACAAGGAAATAATAGGAATTGCTATAGTTGTGTGTTATGCAGTAATAATAAGCTGTATTTGGTATTTGCCTGAACTTGTAAAACTAAAATAAAGGCACCTGGTGATAAACTTGCTGTGTGGCAGAATGATACTCCTGAACAATGCTGACATGAACATTTATCTATGATTTGAGTGGTGGCTCCTAGTCTAGTCGTGTTCTGGTCTTTATCAATGAAGACCAGACTGGACTGCAAATCATTACTTAAACGCCTGGACTTTTGGAGCAAACCGTCAGCAGCACCGTGATCAGAGGACTCCATGTCTCTCTGTCTCTTGACTGCCCCAGCTGCTGTCCACTCCATCACCGATTGCTGATCGACCATTGTCACCAAGGCCAGACAACTGACCACCTCTCCCGCAGTAACCGCCACCCAACCTTTGGCTTATCGAACACCCAAGGAGAACCAAAGATATCTGAGGAGCTGAGATAAGCTATGGCTGAGAAGACTCCCCTCGGTCTTGCTGACTGGCTTCTTGGCTAAGAGATGTTACATTGAGTAAGTCCATGGGGATTGTACTCTAGGTGAACAAGGGAGTGAATCTTCAATGTATTTGTGACTTGCTGTTATTAGGAATATTAGGTTGAGTGTGCATTGCATGAATAAAATCCACCTGTTGGAACCAAAGTTGACTCCTCTCTTTCCAACTGCCTGAGACAGAGGGTCTGACGAGATTGTGTTTATGATAACAGGGGAGGAGGAAACAGAGTGGGTGAAGAGAGGGATGTTCTGGAGGAGGAAAAGGAGGGGAGGTGGGAGGGTTCTGAGGAGGAAGGGGAGGAGAAGCTGCATCCATAGGAGGAAGGGGAGGGTTTTGGGCTGCAGGAGGAGGGGAGGAAGAGGACGGGGAAGTCTGCCCAGAGTATGGAGGGGAGGGGTTTGGAACCGGCCACAGTTAGGAGAACTTGGATGGTGGAACAGGTAGAAGAAAGGGCAGGGTGAGTTCCAAAATCCAAAAAACTTGCAAATGGTTGTGAGTGCCTTTTGGTGGCCATCTTGAACCATTATCTAGAATATACTGAGGCCAGACCAAGGTGGAATAAAAAACCAGGCGCTTACAGTGTAAGTCTTGGGCTAGTTCTAGTTTAGTGAAATTATGGTAGAGACAGCCCCAAAGGAGTTTTGGGGTTTAGGGGCCTCCCAATGTTTCCCCATTAACATTCCAACTTTACCCAAATGGATGCACAGAAGCAGGAAAAGGCATCCCAATTCCTGCCTGTGTACACCCGAAAAATGATAGATGGGCCAAAAGCCAAACATCTTTTGACTTTTGGGGGTCCGGAATGGAATAAACAGGGGGCTAGCTGGAGGCTAGGACATCTCCACAGCTACCAGAGTCCAAACAGAACAGGCTGGATTCTGTGGTGCGTGCAAAGGACAGAACTTGTTTATCAGGAGTAAAGATTGGAATGGCAAACGGGAAACCCCAGGGAACTTACCCTGTCTGTTGCTGGATAAAGAGAAATGGGGATGAAGCAGAATGGAATAGAGTCTCCTGGTTCATCTAAGGGAGAGGGTGGACCTCAACCCTGATGAGGGAAGCCCGAAAACCCTCCCGGGTTTCAGCACCAAATGTAAGTTCAAGGACGAAGGCTAAAGGCCAAATAAAAGAGGACAGAAAGGGCCGAAACAAATTTTTTTGGAATTTGGCTCTGGGATGAAATTCCCAGTCCTCCGGGATACAGGTGAGGGTGGAGAGCTGGAGAAAATCGCACGTGGCCCCAGCTGCCCAGGGTCTTCATAGGCCAGAATAGGCTGCAGTGGCAGGGGGTGGGGGGGACATTATACTGCCTGCTGAGTGATGGGCGGACATAAGGGTCAGTGGAGTTTATCTGTCCCTGTTTGATCACTCTTTGGTGCGCTGCCCGCTGCCTCAGTCGTTTTGCTCTCTCCCACATAGCTGCTAAAATCCCAACCTAACACCTGTGTTTTGGTATCTGCCAGGGATTGGTTCTAGTACCACCAGAGGTACCACTCTCCTGAATGCTCCAGTCTCCGATATAAAGTGGTGCAATATTTCCAGAGAACCTATGCACATCCTCCTG
This sequence comes from Sciurus carolinensis, assembly GCF_902686445.1. Taxonomy (NCBI): domain Eukaryota; kingdom Metazoa; phylum Chordata; class Mammalia; order Rodentia; family Sciuridae; genus Sciurus; species Sciurus carolinensis. The sequence goes on from NC_062219.1 coordinate 126,347,653, forward strand.
GGTTTTTAAAACTGTCTCTTTAATATCCAGTGCAGTGTAAGTACTTCTTAGACTGTATGGTATTTGAAAGAATGAAGGGAGACTTGCTGCCAGGAGCGGGGGGTGTGAAATTATTTATTAGAAAAGTTTGTTGCCTTATATACAGTCTCGGAAGGGAACTAACTATGCTATCTGCATACTGCCAGCGAGGCATTTGCCTATAGGTCAGATAGGGCCCAGGGTGGGGGTGTTGATACCTAATTGGGTGGCTAAACACGCTGGTGGGAAGCAGACTTTCAGGAAGTGAAGTCTGTTGGACACCATTTTAAGAAAAGGGGGAGGGGCAGGGGAAAAATAGAAAGGGAAATAATGAGGTAAATGGAGTCAATATTCCTCCCTTTTTGTTTTTTTATATGAGGGGGGTCACTGGTCTCTCTGGCTGCTTCCTGCTGAGTAGGGGTGATGTGGGTGGTAGGGAGTAAGAGTTGACTGCATATTTCCCAGAAAAGGGCTGTGAAGCATGTGAGGGCATCGGGCATCAGATTAGGGAACTTCCCTTGCAGGAGTAGCATTTGTATTGCCCTGGACCAATCTAGGTGGGAACTTACAGGAGGTATGAGCCAGGCATCCGCATGGAGCTCCATCAGGAAGTACTTCCACTGATTATAGATGGAGAGGGTTGAAGCCGTAGCTGGAGACATCTTTGGAAGGGAGGGAGTGATATTCCTTTAAGAGAAGCTGGTTGAAAGTTTGATTAGTGATTTTTTTTGGAGCTGGCCTTGAAGGAACCTTATGATACAGGGCAGAAAGGAGCAGAAGAGGAGAAGTCCAAGGAAGGGCCCTAAAAATGGGAGGACATAGGTGAGGAAGGGTGATGAGAAGAAGTCCGATAAAGGACTAGCAGTGGGTGACTTCATTAGTTGAGCAGAGAGATCCTGTAATTTAACAACATTCTGCTTGATAAGGCCAGATTCATTAATGTAGTAGCAACATTCTTCCTTCAGGAAGAGGCAAGTTCCTCCCTTTTCTGCGGTGAGGAGGTCGATAGCCCATCTGTTTTGTAGGGTTACCTGAGCAATGGAGGTTACTTACCGTGGAGTGAACTTAAGGACTCCGCCGTGGTATCCAGAGCTGATTGCAGTTTCTCTTGGAGGTCTCTGGATGCCCAAAGGGAATGACCCAATGCTCCTCCTGAGAGACCCATTCCCGCTACTGAAGTTGTGAGGGTGAGGCCAATAAGAACCGGCAGGAAAATAGCCCAACGGACACGAGGGTGAGGAAGGAGCTGTTGAAGTTCAGAGGAGGAGTATAAGGAGAGCTGAGGGATTACTGTGACTAGGAAGCAAGTACCAGTAACACTGGCAGTGGAGGAGAACAGAGAGCCATTGCACCAGAGGAAGTGCCCTGGTTGAACAAATTTGGGTGTTGTTGGTATAGGGTAGCTAGTGGCGCAGAGGGAGGGGGAAGAGGTGCCGGACGGGGACAGGCAGATGAAGGGGAAGGAGGTGTCCTTTGAGAGTAAATTCTCTTGGAGAGGGAGATGAGGGATGAACACTGGTTGACCAGAGGAGGGAAAGTTGTAAGTGGAGTTGTCTGCCATGAGTGGCACCGCTGCAAGGAGAGGACGAGCTAGGGATGCACAAAGAAAGCATTGCGAGGTGGGGATGGACATGGTGGTTGAGCTCAAAAGATTTAGGAGGTGTAAGGTCTGATTTAGCAGCGTGAGCCAGGTAAGAGGGGCAGCTTTATTCGTACCAGCTTCACCAATGAGTTTGTTAAGTTGCGTCTCCGATTTCTGGACATACTCAATAACCTTGGTTTTGGCTTTGGGGAGCGAGTGAGGGACATAAGTGCCGTGGGTTTGGAAGCATAATCTTGTGCATAGATGGCAATATTGATGAGATCATTCCAAAAGGAGTCTCTGGGATTGTTAATGTGAATGGTACAAACATAGCTCTCTGTGGGGTATCCGCCCCACATATTTGCAGAAGCTGGGGACGTGCCGGGCCAGACATGTCTACAAAACTTAAGTCTAAAAGTGGGGAACATTTTTGTCCAGTAGGGGCAACCCCCATAAATATCTTCCCAGCGACGGCAGTAGTCAACCTTTTGGTGTTTGGGAAGGCAGATGAAAGAGTTCGCAGCATTGGCAGGATTAAGAAGATTGCATTGGAGACAGGAGATATCAAGGGAGATGGTGGAGCAGTTGTAGATAAAGCAGGAGCTCTCAGTAACCGTGCGAACGCTTGAGACCCCAAAGGCTGTGATGTACTTTTCCTGAACAGTGAATTTGTACATGGTAGCTGGAGAAGGGTTGGGGTTATAAGCTACAAGGCTCAGGGGAAGTAGTGACAGAATGATAGGTGGAAGGGGTTTGAGAGGTGGAAAGGGTTTATGGTGTGGAGGAATCATGTTCAGTAGTAGGAGAGAGTAATGGTGTATGCGAGATGCGGAGGCATAGGGGATTAGAGGGCAAAGGGATGCAGGTATATGAAGGGGTAGAGGACTCTGGGGTGGAGGCAGAGGCGGTGTCGGCAAGTTCCGCTGGTTTCAACCTGGACATATGAATCCAAGGGGTAAGGTGGTTATCAGACATTGAGAGTTTTGCAGCAGTTGGGGTACACAAAATTACAGGATGTGGTCCTTCCCATTTTGGAGTCAGAGAAGCCCTGGGTTCAGGAGGATTACAGAAAACCAATTGGCCCGGGTGCAGCGATAGATTGTTCTATAAGGCAGATGGATCTGGAAGTAGCCAGTCCTGATATCTCCATAATTTAGCACCGAGGTGAGAGAGTAAAGGTAAAGCTATAGTAGGTGGTAGAGGTCCCTGGGTAGCCGTAATTCCAGGAGGTAGGAGGGGCCTACAGAACATGATTTCGAATGGGGAAAGGTTGGTGGGTTTCTTTGGAAGGGTCCTGACCCTAAGCAGAGCAAGGAGCAGGAGACGGGTCCAATCAAGGTGTAATTCCAGAGATAGTTTAGTTAAAATGTCCTTTAAAGTTCTATTGGCTCTCTCCATCTTTCCTATGCCTGTGGCCAATAGGGACAATGTAGGTGCCAGGAGAGGGAGAGTGATTGAGATACTCTCTGTATTATTTGAGCAGTGAATTCTGGGCCATTATCTGACTGGATGGATGTGGGTATCCCAAATCTCGGGATGATCTGGGAAAGGAGGGTGGAGGCCACAGTGGAGGCCTTTTTGTTAGATGTTGGGAACGCCTCCACCCAACCCAAGAAAGCATCAACAAAGACCAGGAGATACTTAAAACGCCGAACAGGAGGCATGTTAGTGAAGTCAATTTGCCAATCAGCCACGGGGGTAATTCCCCTAGCCTGATGAGGATAGGGTTTGGGTTTGAGGGGGTTGTTGGGATTGGTGTGCTGGCAAATGGTGCAAGAAAGGTTTTGTAACAGGGCTTTGTCTGATGGGGTTAGTGGAAAGAAGGTTTGCAAGAAGTGGGAGAGTGTTTGGGGGTTTGAGTGGAACAAGTCATGAAGAAGGTGAAAAAGGGGTCGTTTATCATCGGAGGAGGGGAGTGAGGGCCTGCTTGTGGAGTGTTTTGGGAGGTCTCCAATTCGGGTGTCGGACAGGAAGAAGAGAGTCACAGGTGGGCCCAGGGTTCAGGGAACCCGTTGCAACACCTGCTGCTCATGCAGCAAGATCCGCCTTGTGGTTACCCTGGGTTATTGGGGAATTATCTTTCTGATGGGCTTTGCAGTGGGTGACCCCTAACCGTTGAGGCAACTGAGAAGCCTCAAGCAGTTTGGTAATTAATGCTGAATTTGTTACATTATTTTCTTTTGTATTGAGTAACCCTCGTTCTTTCCATATGGCCGCATGGGACAGGAGGATATGGAAAACCTATTTAGAGTCTGTGTATAGGTTAAGAATTTTCCCTTCGGCAAGGGTACAGGCCCGGGTAGCGGCTTTGAGTTCAGCCTGCTGGTTGATGGTTCCCTTCAGTACTGGTTGGGCTTCTATGACTGATTCGAGGATGACCACTGCATAACCTGCATAGTGCGTTCAGTCCTCCCGGAAAGAGGATCCGTCCGTAAACCAGGTGAGGTCAGCATGTGGAAGGGGGCCTTCAGAAGTGGAAGAGTGAGAGGGTATGAAGTTTTGGAGGGCTTCCAGGCAGTTGTGAAGTGGTGTGTTGGGGGAATACGGTATTGGGAGTAGAGTGGCAGGGTTTAAGGTTGGACAAGGGAGAAAGGAGATAGTAGGATTTTCTAGGAAAGAAGATAGAAGAGCTAAGATTCTAGATGGTGGCAGGGATTGAAGGGCTTTATAGGTGAGTAGGTCCTTAAGGTGATGGGGTGAAAGGATGGTGAGTGGTGCCCCAAACGTTAGTTTATAGGTTTCCTTCTGCAATAAGTGCCCAGTTGATAGGGCTCTCAAGCAGGGGGCCCATCCCCATACAGGGGGATCTAGCTGTTTGGATAAGTATGCCACAGGGGCAAAGGAGGGACCGTAGGTTTGTCCTAAGACCCCTGAAGCTTGTCCACCGTTTTCATGGACATATAGAGAAAAGGGTCTGGTGAGGTCAGGGAGGTGAACTGCTGGAGCTTCGACAAGGGTCTGTCGGATCTTGAGGAAGAGGCAACGGGGTGAGGAGGATAGAGGCTCTCTGGGTTCCCCCCCTCGCCAATTCATAGAGGGGTCGAGCTAGCAAAGAAAAGTTTGGAATCCAGGCTCTAAAATATCCAGCCAGTCCCAGGAAGGACAAGATTTCTGCCTGGGTGTTTGGGACAGGAAGGGAAAGTAGGAGGTGTTTCCTGTCTAAGGTTATTGCCTTCCTCTGTGGAGATAATTGGAAGCCTAAATATGTTGCGGTTGTGAGGGAGATTAAGCTTTGGAAGGGGATATGCAATATCCCCTGTCAGCCAGGAGATTGAGGAGTGAGGCAGTGTCTGTTTGGGATTGTTCCCAGGAGGGGCTGCAGAGTAAGAGGTCATCTACATATTGCAGGAGAATAGATTCAGGGCGCGATGTATGGAAGACCTTAAGGTCCTGGGCTAGGGTTTGTCCAAAAATGTGGGGGCTATCACGGAACCCCTGGGGGAGGACTGTCCAAGTAAGCTGATCAGAGTGTCGCATGTGGAGGTCAGTCCAAGTGAAAGCAAAAATGTCCTGGGAAGAAGGGTCAAGAGGGATGGAAAAAAAGGCATCCTTCAGATCTAAGACCGAAAAGTGTGTAGAGGACGCCGTGACCTGGGATAACAAAGTTTAGGGGTTAGGGACTAAGGGATGAATGGGAACAATAGCAGTATTGATCATGCAGAGTTCTTGAACTAGGCGATACGTTCCATTTGCCTTTTTGACCGCTAGGATGGGGGTGTTGAAGGGTGAGTGCGTATGGCGGAGATATCCCTTTTGGTAAAGGTTCTCAATGATAGATTGAAGCCCTAGGAGGGCAGTGGTACTCAGGGGGTATTGGGCCTGATGTATGAATTTAGAGGGATCCTTCAGCCTTATCGATATTGGTGGGCAATGGGCAGTGGAAGGGCTGGTGGTGTCCCATACCGCGTCATTAACAGGGTGTGTTAAAATGGGAAAGGGGGTCTCTAAAGGGGCTTTCATATTCTAGGGGTATAGAATTGTGACCCCTAGAATTGTGATCCTCCGAAATAAGAGCCAGAAGGGAGGAGGTTGTGGGTGAGAGGGAGGTGGGGCATGGGGATAGAAACATTCAGTAGGGAGAGGATATCCTTCCCTAATAACGGAATAGGACATTGGGGCATGACTAAAAAGGAGTGGGAGAACGAGAGGTGGACATCTTGGATATAACAAGTTAAGAGGGAAGTCCTTTGGGGAAACATTTGTTTTCCTCCTACCCCAACTATAGGAGAGGTGCGGGGTTTGGTGGGGCCCCGAAACTCCCTCAAGACCAAAAAAGTGGCTCCAGTGTCCAGGAGGAAGGAAATGGGGCAACTGTCCACAGTTATGGTTACCCTAGGTTCCTGTTTAGTTATAGGCATGGTCAGGAAGGACCCAGGGCCCTGTCAATCCTCTTTGGCCAGTCCCACCACAGATGGTTGCCGCTTTTTGGGTGACTGAGGGTTGTTTAACCATCCACCCCATCAGGTGAGTGGGCAATCAGAACCCCAATGTCCCCTCTTTTTGGCATTTCGGGCACGGCGTGGTGGGTTGCCTAGGAGAGGGGCAAGACTTTGACCAATGTCCTTCCTTCCCACATTTGAAGCAGGCCCCCGGTGGAGGCTTGGGGTTAGATGAAATAGGAGAAGCCCAGGGGAGGGTTTCATGATCTGGGCCAACATTTGAAAGTTGGCTTGATCAGCCCTCTGTTTCCGGCATTCCTTTTCCTCCTCCAGGTTATGGAAGACTTTGAAAGCCACTGATAAAATCTCAGTTTGCGGGGTGGCGGGGCCTTGCTTCAGCTTATTTAATTTGGCTTTAATGTCAGGGTAGGATTGGGCCAAAAAAATACATCATAAGGACATGCCACTCATCATCTGAGGTGGGGTCTAAATTGATATACTGCAGGAGGGCTTGGGTCAGCCTATTCAAAAACTCGGATGGGGTCTCCTTCTTCCTCTGAATTATTTCCTGAATCTTTTGAAAATTAACAATTTTGCAGGCGGCCTTTTTAAGGTCGACTACCAGACAAGAGGCAAAGCAGTCTTGGGCCTGGATTCCTTGAGTTGTACTGTAATCCCAATTTGGTTCTTGTTCAGGGACTGCATGTGGGCCGGGTGGGTGGTTGGGATCTACACAGTAGGTATCATTGGCATGGGTTTGGGCAGCGTCCCAGACTCTGCAGCGTTCCTCGGGGAGAAGAGTGTTGGCTAGGAGCATGAAGATATCATGGTGTGTTAGGTTTATACTTGGAGCACCCATTGGAATTCCTTGATGTAGGTAGTAGGATCGGTGGTGAAGGAGCCTAGTCTTTTTTCTAATTGGGTTAGATGGGCCAAGGAAAAGGGCACATGAATCCTAACCACACCTTCAGCTCCAGCCACTTCGCAGAGGGGGGCCACCGTAAGCGGGGTAGGAGGAGGTCCCCTAGATCAAGTAACAGGGGAACTGAAAGAGTCAGAATGAGGGGGAGTCCCTGAGGGGTGGCACTGTGGCTGTGGGGCGGGAGGGGTGGAAGGGGAGCGGGAGCGGAAGGGGAAGTCTGTAGGGCGGGGGTTCATCAGCGGGATCAAAAGAGGCGGAAGAGTCAGAGGGGCAGGGAGCGGGGAGAGGGGTGGCCGCAGAGGGTGCTTTGCAGGCAAGGAGAACCTGAACAGGGGGGCAGGAGAAGCAGAGTCTGGGGTGTTGTCTAAGCAGGTTAAAAGCCTCAACATAGGGAATCTCCCTCCACTTTTTCAGTTGCTGGCAATAGTTGAAAAGGTCCCGAATTAAATTTGGGTCCAAGGAGTCCTCTGGGGGTCAATGGCTTCCATTATCTAAGGGATAGGTAGGCCAATCTTGAGTGGAAAATTTGATCAAAAGTTTGGGCTTAATGTCCGGTATAAGGGAGAGTGAAGCAAGGTTCTGGAGGAGGCATTTGAGGGGTGAGGTGTCCGGAAGAGATGAAGAAGCTCCCATATTGAGAGGAGGGAGAGGGGAGAGTGAGGAGGAAGACAGAGGAAGAGGGGGAAAATCCCGGGCCAGAAATGGTCAGGGGAAATCTAAGGAGCGTTCTCCAAAGATCCCCGCAACCGTGTGACTCCTAGTAGGGAGTCAGGAAAAGGAAGTGGGTAGGGGTCCTCACCCGTACACCAGATCCTTTTGGCTGACAGCCAGAGGCAAAGTGCCGGGGCCACAAGGGAACCTAGTACTAGGATTTTCTGGTTAGGAGGAGAAGGGAAGGGTAGAGTGAAAGGAAAGAACGGGAGAAAATGAAAGTCTTCACCTATCACAGACTCCTCACACCCCAAAGCAGATGAGAATAGCAAGCCGTCGTTGGGTTCACCGAGAGCATAAAGATCGTGGTGGGGTGCGGTCCCCAACCCCAGAGGAGCATCAGGACTTTACCGGAGGATCACGGTCAGGAGTCCCGCTATACCTTGAATGGGGTTGAAGTTTGCATGGGGGCTTACCTAGGTGATGGCCAGTGGTGAGTGCAGGAGCCAGCGTCTGAAAGGGCGGATGTGGGCAGGAGGTCTCCGGACAGCAAAAGGGAACAGGGGCCTTCAATGTAGAAGGGGACCCTGTTCTGGGTTTTGGCACCAATGAAAGAAGGAACGAAGACTTGCTGCCAGGAGGGTGGGGGATTCTTTATTAGAAAAGTTTGATGCCTGGTATACAGTCTCGGAAGGGAACTAACTATGCTATCTGCATATTGCCAGGGAGGCATTTGCCTATAGGTCAGATAGGGCCCAGGGTGGGGGTGTTGATACCTAATTGGGTGGCTAAATGCGCCGGAGGGAAGCAGACTTTCAGGAAGAGAAGCCTGTTGGACGCCATTTTAAGAAAAGGGGGAGGGGCAGGGGAAAAATAGAAAGGGAAATAATGAGGTAAGTGGAGTCAATAGTATTGGAATAATGACAAGAACAAACTGTCTGTACTTGTTCAGTAAAAACACATTTTTCCAAATAATTTTGATCCTGGTTGGTTGAATCCATAGATAAGTAAACCAAGATGCAGTGAGTAGACTAGATAGTCATTACCAACCCAGAATAGAGGATGATTTCAGAAAGGATCAGAAAAAAGAACCCAGATTCTGTCACAGTACTATTGACACAGATCTTGCTAGTTGTCTGTATGTGTGTGTGGGTATGTGTGTGTTTACTAAAAATAAGATCATGTTCTGGCAATCAGTCTGAAATTTGTCAATTTACAATTGGTCAACTTTTACGAAGTCGTTTATATTTTTATAAACTAAATGTGCAAAATATCCAGTGATTTTATGAACTGCAACAGATTTCCAATGATATGTTATTTTTTAGAGTAAATATGGATTGCAGTTTATTTATTTATTTTTTATTCATATAATTTTTGGAGTAGCATGAAATTTTTCCTTTCAATAATTTAAGATTTTGACCACTCCATAAGTTATGCCAGAAAAGCTTCAAAGACCTTTATTTTTCTTACAAGTTTATTTTTCAGTAATTATAATCTTGAATTCTCAAAATATTTATTCAGCAAGTACCTGTGAAAGCCACTAATTTTTTTTTCATAAAACATAATTAATTTTATAAGAATTTTTTATGTTTTTAGGTGTGATTACTACAAATAAGTTTTAGAACAATCAATTTTGCGCTTATTCTCTTTAGCTAAAAACCACAGCTATATACCAGGGTGAATAGCTATGTATCCATCCTGATATATTCACAAAAGCATGAAACACAACCCATTCCAATTCAGTTCCTGTCATTATCCCCCCACAGTTCCCAACCTCCTTTCACTCTACCAATCCCTCTTCAATCCACTGAGGATTTCTCTTTATTATTTCTCTTTCATTATTTTTTTCTTTCTTTCTCTCTTGGGTAGGGGAGTTCTGGAGATTTAACCCAGATGCCCTTTACTACTAAGCCATATCCACAGGAAACACCCCCCACTTTTTTTTTTTTTTTTTTTTTTCAGTTTTGAGACAAGTTCTCACTAACTTGCTTAGGGCTTTGCTAAATTGCTGAAGTTGGCCTTGAACTTGCCATCCTCCAGTCTAAACCTCCCCAGTGACTTTGATTACAGGTGTGCATCCACATCACACACTTTTTTTTAAATTGATATCCTATGGATACACAAAATGCCCCAACCACTCTGCCACATCCATGCACGCACATAGGAAAGTTCAATCTGATCCATTCCATTGTTTTTCCCTACTTTTTTCCTCCTCCTTAATCCTCTTCTACTCTATCCATCTTTCCTCTATTTTGATGAAATTTCCTCTCTCTTTTTTTTTTCCTTTTTGTTCCACCCGATCACCTCTTATTTTTTATTGGCTTCCACATATAAGAGAGAACATTCTGCTTTTGACATTTATAGACTGGATTATTTCAGTTAGCATTATAGTCTCCACTTCTATCCATTTACTGGCAAATGCCATTATTTCATTCTTCCTGATGACTGAGCAATACTTCATTGTGTTTATATACCATATTTTCTTTATCCAGTCATCTGTGGACACACTTAGTCTGGTTCCACAGATTAGCTATTGTGAATTATGCTGTAAACATTAATGTGACTGGATCTTGATGGTATGCTGATTTGGAGTCTTTCAGATATACACTGAGGAGTGGGGTAACTGGGTCAAATGGTGGTTCTATTCCTAGTTTTCTGAGGAATCTCCATACTGCTTTTCACACAAGTTGCACTAATTTGCAGTCCCACCAGCAATGTATGAGTGCACATTTTTGCCACATCTTTGCCAACATTTACTATTACATGTATTCTTGACAATTATCACTCTGACTGAAGTGAGATGACATCTCACTAGTTTTAATTTGCATTTCTCTAATTGCTATAGAGGATGGTTTTTTTTATATATTTGTAGACTGTATTTCTTTTGAGGAGTGTCTATTTAGTTCCTTTGTTCATTTATAGATTGAGTTATTTGGTTTTTAGTCTTAAATTTTTTTAGTTCTTTGTGTAGCCTGGAAATTAATGCCCTATCTGAGATTCAGGTGGCCAAGATTTTCTCCCATTCTGTAAACTTTCTTCACACTTGTTTTCTTTGCTGTGAAGAAGCTTTTTTAGTTTGATGCCATCCCATTTAATGGTTTTTTATCTTACTTCTTGCACCTTAGGAGTCTTGATAAGGAAGTCAGATTGCAACTTGATATTGGTCTGTTCAAGTTTTCTATAGTCTATGTTTCCATTTATGTAAGCCATAAGTCTAGGAATTAGTCAATATCTTCAAGATTTTTAGCTTACTGGAATATAAATTTTTAAAATAGTTTTTGATGATCTCTAGATTTCAATAATGTCTGTGGTGATATTTCCTTTATCATTTTGGATTTTGTTAAATTGAGGTTTTTCCCTCTTTATTTTGGAGAGTTTTGCTAAGGGTTTATCATTTTCTTTTCTTGATACTTTTGATCTTTTGTATTTTTTAAAACCTCTATTTCATTGATTTTGGCTCTGATTTATATTATTTTCTGTCTTCTACTGACTTTGGTGTTGGTTTTTTCTTCTATTTGTAGAGCCTTGAGATATAATGGGAGATTATCTGCTTATGGTATAACGTTTTCTCTTAGATCTGCCTTCATATTGTCTCAGAGACTGATATTTCGTATCATTATTTGCATATATTTCTAAGATGATTTTTTTCCTGATTTCTTCTACTATCCATTTTTTATGGTTTGAATGTGAGGTGTCCCCTAAAAGCTCAGGTGTAACACAATGCAAGATGGGTTAGTGGAGAAATAATTGAATTTTGAAAGTTTTAATCAAATCAGTGAAGTCATTCTGTGATGGAATTAACTGCAAGTGGGTAGGGTGTGACTGGAAGAGGTGAGTCTTTGGATGGCATGACCCTGGGGTTTATATTTTGTATCTAGTGAGTAGAGTCTCTCTTGTTTCTGATCATCTTGTAAGCTGCTTCCCTCTGCCACACTCTTCTGCCATGAGGTTCTGCCTTACCTTAGCTCTAAGGAATGGAGCCAGCTGTCTATGCACTGAAACCTCTGAAACCCTGAACACCCAAATAAACTTTTCTTCCTTTACAATTGTTCTTGTTGGGTCTTTTAGCCACAGCAGTGAAAAAGCTGACTAAAATACCATTTAGAGCAGTTTCTACTTTTTATCTTATTGCTGAATTCTAACTTCATTCCATTATGATCTAGTAGAATATAAGGTATTGTCTCTATTGTTTGGTATTTGCTAAGATTTGTTTTGTGACATAAACTATGGCCTACCATAGAAATATTCCATGTGCTGCTGACAGGAAACTAAATTCAGCCATTAATAGGTGAAAAATTCTATAGATATCTGTTGGTGACTATTATTAATTGTATTTTTTAGTTCTGTAGAATCTTTGGATAATTTGTGTCTGAATGAGCTGTCCAGTGGTGAGAGAGGTGTGTTAAACCCAACCACTATTATTTTATTATGATCTATTTGATTCTTAATATTGAGAAAGTTTTGTTTGATATACATAGATGCTTTTTTCTTTGGGGCATAAATATTTATGGTTGTTATACCTTGTTGATTTATGGTTCCCTTAAGCAGTATGAAATGACCTTATTTGTCTCTTCTGATTAATTTTGGCTTAAAGTCCACTTTATCTAAAATAATAATAGCCACCTCGACTATCATTTGCATGATATGTCTTTTCCCATTTATTCACCTTCAGTTTGCCTATGAGTTGAGTCTCTTGCAGACAGTATTTTGTTGGATATGTTTTTTAATCCAGGCCGTCAACCTATGTCTGCCTTGATTGAAGAATTTAGAACATTTATGGTCAATGTTGTAACTGAGAGACAATATTTACTTCCTGCCATTTTGATTCATTTCTAATGTTTACATTGGACTTGATTCTGTATGAATTGTCTACTCTTCTAGTGTAATTTCTTTCTATGCTGGTTTTTACTTTTATTTTTCATTTTTTCTTCATGAAGTATTTCACTGAGTATGACTTGTAGTGTACGCTTTCTGGTTATAAATTCTTTTAGCTTCTGGTTATCATGGAAGGTTTTTATTTCATCTTCAATTCTGAAGCTTACTTTTGCTGATTATGGTATTCTTGGTTGGCATTAATTTTCTTTCAAAACTTGGTGTATATTATTCCATACCTTCTTGTCTATTAGGATCTGGGTTGAGCTATCAATTGAGATCTGAATTGGTTTACCTCTAAATGTGAACAGCCATTTTTTTCTTGAAGCTTTTAAAATTCTATCAAAATTCTATCCTTATTCTGTATGTTAAGCATTTTCATTATAATGTGTCTTAGAGTGGATCTATAGTGATTATTTGTAGTCCTATATGCCTCTATTATTTGAATTTTCATCTCATTCTTCTGGTTTAGTAAATGTGCTGATATTTCATTGAAAACATTGTGCATCCCTTTGGCTTCTATTTCAGAGCTTTTGCCTACCCCAGTGATTCTTAAATTTGACTTATTGATGTAATACCAGAATTCTTGAAGTTTCTGGTCATGGTCTCTTAACATATTTTTTATGGTTGACTTTATTTTCAGGATTATATACTTTCTTTCTGAGGCCTTGAAAACCTATCTTCAAAGTAGTATAATCTATTGGTGATGCTTTCTATTGGATTTGTTGTTGTTGTTGTTTTGTATCAGGTTTTGAACCCAGGGGTGCTTAACCACAGAGCAACATCCTCAGTCCATTTTTTCTTTATTTTAATACAGGGTCTTGCTAGTTACCTAAGGCCTCACTATGTTCCTCAGGATGACTTTGAACTTGCAATCATCCTGCCTCTGGCTCCTGAGCCACTGGGATTAGAGGCATGTGCCACTGTGTTCAGTTGAATTTTTAGTTTGGTTTATTGAGTCTTTCATTTCCAAGATTTCTGTTCGTTCTTTTACAGAATTTCTTTTTTTATTGTAGTGATTTTTCACTCCTTGCATTTTCTTTTAGCCCATAGAACATTTTAGTTATAAACTTTCTAAATTCTTTCTCAGAAGCTTCTTCCACTTTGGTGTCAATGGGGTCAGCTGTGGAAGCATTATGGACCTTTGGGGATGGTTTGTTCCCTTAATTTTCATATTATTTTTATATCTATCCTTATATTGGAATAGTTATCACTTCTTATTTCAAGCAAGTGGCTACTTTGTGAGCTTCTTTCTCTTAAGAGTCCTGGGTTTGGTGAATATCCAGATATCAATACTTATTTATAGCAAACCATGCCAAATTGAAAAGAATTCTTGTTGAATCTTGGTTTATATTTCATTGGGGTTGGGACTTTTAGCAGATGTTCATCATGTTTAGCCTGCGGCTCTCTCCAGAGTTTCTTGGGCACAAGAGCCAATACCCTAGTTGCTCTGAACCTCCCACCAACTGATTCTGGTTTGTGCAGCTGACTGTTTGGAGGGTGTAGTGTGGTGTGTAGTTCCTTCTGTTATGCACAGGAGTTCAGGAGGCATGACTATGGATTGTCCCTGTGATTGCCTGCTTCCTTGTACAGGCAGCTTTATGTGGTGGTGTAGATCCTTGTAGCTATCTGTGAGTACAGGATCTCTTGTAGGTTTTCCATGGGTGTTTTGCGGTGCGATAGTATTCCCCTGACTTATGCTGCTCTCGGTGTTACTGTGATTACAGGTGATTTACCTGGATACTAGTTTCCATCGGCCCCACATTTTGAATGGTTGGCATTGATTTCCTCTTTTGACTATGACTGAGTAAAGGTCCAACAAGTATCCAAACAATGCCCTTTCACAATCTAATTGTGATTGCATGTCAGACTGGAAGCCCAATAAGGCTTGGAGCAGTCACTTCCTATTGCCTTGGATCAGAAAATTTTCTACCTTAACTGACCTCCCTCTGGTTATGGTTGCACATGCCTTCAATTTAAGTGTCCTGTGATATTCAGGGATCTTCTCATAGAAGCCTTCTGCCTGGAGTTGTCACCATCCAGAAACTGGATCTCTATATCACTGGATATTCAGACAGCTTTTCTCTGGTATGGCCACATGATTGAAGGGATAGTCCCTAGACTGCTCACAACAGTCAGTGACTGAGGCTGGTATGATCTTGATGGATCTGCTTTCCTCTGCTCAGAGCTAAAGCCGCTTTGCTGCTCTATCACTGGGTCCAGTGAAAGTGGGCAGAGCTTTCTGCCTTTGCTTGGGTCATGGTGACTGAGCAGAAAACTGGGTTAGGCACAGTTTCTGGCACAGGTCTGCTACATCCCACTCCCTTTTTTGCAATAAGGGGGAAGAGGCTTTAGCAATTTTCAGCTAGTAGTTTTCCCTGTAAAAGATCTTTCTGGCCAAATTCTTAAGCAGTCCCAATGTACAAGACTCTGTTTGGCAGCCTTCTGGGAAATTTGCATCACTCTGGATGTGAAAAGATGCTGTATTGATGTAAGGGGATGACTAGTCTGTTGCAAGCTCCAAAAGATAACTGTGAACCCAGAGTTCAGCTTTCTTTTCACGATTTGGTTTTTAGCGATTTGATCTGCTTTAACTGACACCGATACTGTTGTTTCTGGTGCACTTTAAATGTTGTCTACCTTTTCAAATGTTTTTAGGTGAGCGAACTTAGGAGATTTTCCTCTGCTCCTTTCTCTTTCTCTGTTGTCCCTACCCCATCCCCCATCCTGTTTCAAGTTTGGAGTTAGAAACCTTTGTGCTTATCTTCTATTCTGGTAATCAATCATCAAGTCTCTCCATCTCAGACTTTCTAATATTGAGACTTGGAAACTTGAGAAGTGTCGCCCAGCTCTCAATTCTGCTTTTCCATCACTGCCTCCTTTCTGTGTTGTGAGGAGTTCTGGAATCACTGCCTAGCTCATTTCCTCCATCTTCATCCCTCAGAACATTAACTTCTTTTAATGATAAATAATTTGAATACCTTTTGGATCTAGATTCATATTGAAAAAAGATATTTATATTGCTGTCCTTCAAATGTAGCCCTTGGCCTGATGAAGTGGGAAAGAAATTTCTGATAATTCAAGACAATGCATTTGCTTCCTGGTAAACAAATCATTGTTCCAAGTAATGTTTAGAATACAGGTTTGTGATTGGTGATTATATTATCCCCTGGTGGGTAAAAGACTGCTGTGTCACACTGAAAACATTCCTGAGAAATGGGCCTAGCAAGCACAATTCCTCCAAGGGCATTAATTGACACTTTGGGACTTACGATCCCAGTGGCCCCAGTTGAGGAAAACGTGTAACATTCCTCATTTGTTTGTATGGCCCCTATTGCTCTAAGGTAAGATTGCCTTATCCCCTGGTACTCTGAAGGCTCTAACGAGTTTCTTCTTCTGGACCCAAACAAATATGTTAAGTAGACTCAGGTCTCTCTTCTGTAGCAACGATAATCACAGTTGCTTTAAGATTCTGCTTTACTAAATTGGTATGGTATTGAATTGAAGATGTAGGTAGTCCTTTATGCTGTTGATTTCAAGGACAATAATACTAGTGTCCTGGTCTTCCACACTTGATGAGGGATAGATAGGGAAGACAGCATATAGGGAATGTGGACAGACACAGGAAAGACAGAATTAACAGAAATTGTTCAAGGATCACTTAAGTCCTAGGTAAGAGTATGAAAGAGTAATTCTCAACAGAATCAACAGATGTTGGCTAGTGATAAAGGGATGGGGAAAAGCAACCACTATTCCCTCTACAGTGCTGATTCCCATGCATAGAATTTATCCTCAGCTCACAAAACTGACTTTTGATAAGGTTTTTATTTCCTACTCTCTATTAAGAAGAAAATGAAATTATGAAATTTGTGCCTTTTCACTACTTGAAGCTACTAGTTATTATTATTATTATTATTATTATTATTGTTGTTGTTATTTTTGGCCCTTGCTTCATGTCCCTCTCTTTCACATGCTATAAAGTTATCTTATAGCTCCCACTTAGTTCTAGTTAATCCATTAGGTCATGAAGGCAACTGTAGGAAAAAGAAGAAAATTACAACTCCATCACAGGAATTTTAAGGTTTGGGATCATATTTCTCACGATCTCTTATTCTAAGGAAAAAATTTTCTTATATCTCTTAAAAAATTTTTATCATCCTTCAACTAACAATGACCTCCAAGTGAAGGAATCTTCATAATTTACTCTTGGGTTATTGATGTTTTTGATTCATCTATAGGTTTTAAGAAAAGTCAGTTTAAAAATGGCATGACTGGTTATCCTGGATGGTTACTGATTTGTTGAAAGGATTAGGATAACAACTGGTTAGTGATTGTTTACCTTATCAATATCACTAAGAATTATGAGTTCTGAACTAGTCTTGTAGTTTGGAGAACAAATAGTTCCTGATTTTCCTGTTTATAGTCAATCCATTAACTGCTCCTGACATCTTTTATAAGACTTGCATTGAAAAAGTATGAACTAAGAGACCCTCCAAACCAGGAAATCACAAGTGACTCTATTGTTATTTCTTTCTTTTCCTACCATAATTTATTGGGAAATGTGAGAGAAAAAAAAAATTGCCCAGGGAGGAGAACTGAAGGATGTGGCAAAATTATTGAAGGGGAAGGATTAAGGGTGAAAAAGGGATATTTAAATTCTGGGTTAGTATGAATTATCACAGTAACTATATAACAAAAGCCAGTACTAAACTTTTTGATAAAAAATTGAAAACAGACAAATGAAAAAGTTTCACTTAAGATTCATAATTTTGTGGAATGTAGTTTATTTTTAACAAATACATAAGATTCACTAGGTGCAGTATGTTGAATGACAAAATCTATTTACCAGTTTCATTAAATGTTAACAATTCTCTAAATGAAATTGTGTAGGAGTTAAAGTTTATACTGACAATTTAAATACTGTGTAAGTTTTTGTCCTAGAGAAAAAGGCATTCATGTAGAAAGCTTCCTCAGGCCCAGTGTTTCATATGTCTCTGCTTTGAGATGCACAAACCCCCAACCCCATTACCACTGGGTTCCTCTCCATTGTCCTGCTCCTCATACCTTTCTTTCCTTCTAGGTTCTCTCACTGATTTTTGATCTTCCTAAAATTTTCTCTTTTTAAATTTGTTAGAGTTGCACATTCTTCAGAAATCATTCTAACACTCTTTTTTATGACTGGGGGAGGTACCAGGGATTGAACCCGAGGCACTTAACCACTGAGTCACATCCCCAGCTCCTCCTTTTTATATTTATATCTAGGGACAGGGTCTTTCTGAATTGCTTATGGCCTCACTAAGTTGCTGAGGCTGGCTTTGAACTTGCGATCCTCCTGCCTCATCCTCTCGACACTAGAATTGCAAGGCAAAAGCTATCATGCTCAGTTATTCTAACACTCTTGAGTACAGATTTCTAGCTTTTGTAAACCCTTAACACTCATAAGCTGATGTGGCTGTGACTATGTGCCATTTTGCTGCTACCTCAATTAAAAAATATATTTTCATTTAGTGCTTTGAGTGCAAGTAATCAAATGAAGAAGTAAGGCTCTTCTCAAAGTTTTATAAGCATATCTAATTGAATCTAAATATATTTTACACTGTATAAACATACTGAAGTTATCATCAAATGTGATATTTTTCATCATGTGTTGTCATCCATATATACAATTACCTGAATAGGAATTGGGTGGTATAACCAGATAAAAGTAAACTAAAAATGCTGAAAACTGAGGTCACTTATTAATAAAGATGATTTGTACCATGTAAATTGTCTTCCCTCACAAGATGAGTCATTCTAATCTTCAATTACCATAATTCAGATATCTCTCTAAAATAAATAAAAAGTCAATAGTTTAAAGTTTTTTATTATAATAAGGCAAAAAAATTGAGTGTTATTTCTTAAATAACTTTTTATATAGTAATATTTCAAGCTGACACAAACAATGCAAAAGCTGCATTTTTCTTTTAACCAGACTCCATTTTTATATGAACATTTTGTTTTTTCATTTTAGTTTTCTATTATCTGTTGTTCATCTCTGTATCCATTTATCTGCCTATCAATCTAGGATATATAATCTCCACTGGAGTACTTGGAAGATGTGGTATATACTACTGAATAACACAGTGATTATTATTTAAGAAAAAGGGCAATGTTTTACATAACTCCTATACAGGTATCAGATTCAGTGAATTTAATTAGGGGACAATGTTATCTAAACAGTAGTGCATATTCAGATTTCCTCAATTGCCTCAATAATATTGTTAATACCTATTTTTTCCAGTCCATGATCACCTATTGAGATATTCTGCCTTATTTGTCTTTTTTAATCTGAACCAGTTCCTCAACATTCTCATTGCCTTCAATTCAATTTAAAAACTATAGACTAGCTGTTTAGTTTCAATTTGAGTTTGTGTTATGTGTCTTCATTATTTGAATTCAGGTGTGTATTTTTGGTAGGAATATGTCCAAAGTTACACTGCATCCTGTTCAGAGAATAAAATCAGCAGCCACATATTGTCTTAACACTGGTGATATTGACAGGTGTCATGTGGTTATGGTGAAGTCTACCATGTTCTTCACCTGTAACATTGACTATTTTTTACACTGTAATTAGCTAGTCTTTTGTGAGGAAGTATTGTAGACCTTCTAATTTTAAACACCTTCTTCATGTATACTTCTGGTTCTTGAACCATGTCCTTATGATGTGTGTGTGTGTGTGTGTGTGTGTGTGTGTGTGTATGTGTGTGTGTGTGTGCGTGTGTTTATGTGATTGTTTTCAGGTAACAGAAAACAAATGATGATGGAAAAATTCAATGGTACCTCCCAAGATTACTTCATTCTATTGGGTTTTTCTAATTGGCCTCACCTGGAAATAGCTCTTTTTGTGGTTATCTTGATGTTCTACCTGATGACACTGACAGGGAACACATTCATCATCATCTTGTCTTACCTGGATTCCCATCTCCACACTCCCATGTACTTCTTCCTCTCAAACCTCTCTTTTCTGGATCTCTGCTACACGACCAGCTCCATCCCACAACTGCTGGTGAACCTCTGGGGCCCAGAGAAGACCATATCTTACGTAGGTTGCATGGTTCAACTTTACTTTGTCCTTGCATTAGGAGGCACAGAGTGTATCCTGTTGGTGGTGATGTCCTATGACCGTTATGTGGCTGTGTGTAAACCCTTGCATTACACTGTCCTCATGCACCCTCGACTCTGCCACTTGCTTGCTGTGGCTTCTTGGGCATGTGGTTTTATCAACTCAGCAGTTCATTCCCTCTTTACCTTCTTGGTACCCCTGTGTGGAAGTCGACAAGTGAATCACTTCTTCTGTGAAGTACCAGCACTCCTGCAATTATCCTGTTTTGATACTCATGCTAATGAACTGACCATCATGGTCACCAGCTCCATTTTTGTTCTTGTACCTCTTATCCTCATTTTCACTTCCTATGGTGCCATTGCACGAGTGGTACTGAGGATGCAGTCAACTACTGGACTTCAGAAAGTCTTGGAACATGTGGAGCCCATCTTACGGTGGTTTCCCTTTTTTTCATTCCAATCATGTGCATGTATCTTCAACCATCAACAGAAAATTCTCAAGAACGAGGCAAGTTCATTGCTCTCTTTTATACTGTTGTCACCCCTAGCCTGAATCCACTCATCTATACCCTCAGAAATAAAGATGTAAGAGGGGCAGTTAAGAGATTAATGGGGTGAGAATAACCTGTATAATTGTGGCATTCTCAGTGTAATGGTGCATCTGTTCACCAATGGCTCATCCATCCATCCATTCATTCCCCACCCTTTTCCTCGCTCAGCACTTTTTGAACACTTACTCTTACCAGGCCACAGAGTTCTTCCTAACATACATGAATAAAACACAATCTCCTAAATAGCATTCAATTGTGGAGAACCCAATCATGTAAATTCAAGTTCAAATATCAACAGTGATTTTTTTCCATATTGCAATCCAAATGAATTTAGTCTTTTTAATTGAAAATGATTCTGAAATTTCTTGTAGGTATTGATGGAAGAGCAGTTCATAATTGTAATGCAAAGTCAATGTGCTCAATTGAAAGTACCTCTACAATGTATTTTTTAATTCCTTTTTAGGCAGAATACTTTGGTCTTCAGTCTTTAGTTTACTTGTAGGCATAGTGAAGCACCTTAAATATTTCTCTCCATTACTATTCTTTGTTGCATATTGCTGTGGTTTGAATATGATTTCAGTGTGTCCCTACTGGAAACTTGATTTTCAGCTCGGCAGTGTGGAGTGGTGATGGTTCCTGTAAGAAGAGGCACCTACAGGAAATACATGTGATTATCGTGGTTTCTGCACATGGAAGGGTTTTACTGTAATTCTTATGGAATTCCAATTGCCCATTCCTATGAAAGTTGTCAGAAAAAAAGGACGCCTGGCTCCAAATTTCTGTGCCTTCCTGTCCTGTCACATTTTCTCTCCCATTCTCATGTGCTGGGCTATGGCAACACCACCTATCTTTAAACCCTCACCAAAAAATAGAAGTAGTAAATATAAGGAGAAAATTGGGTCCAGATTCTTTCATATCCCTTTATTAATAATAAGAAAATAAGTTTTACAAGTTGTAACAAGATAAATCCGAAGTAATATAGCCAAATGAATCATCTAACACTTCTCTTCTTTTTGCAAGAAGTGAGACTTGAGTGAGCGATGAATACAATTTGGAAACTCTGATATATAGCTGCTCAAGTAATGGTCATCATAGGCTAGGTAAAGTTAGGCAAAAGAAATTCTTGGAGCACCTGCATAATCTAAGGTGTTATAGAGAATATGTGAGACAGATGGAGAACTGGACTCTGAAATATACTTGAAGCCAATGGATGGTTCAACGAATTGCTGGAAAACATTGAAACATTTTTAAGATAAAAGCCATTGCATGGAAAGTTTAATTTATTTTTTAAATCTTGGTCTAATTTGAGTATTTGTGTCTAAGAAGAACACTATGAAACTAATCTTTATATTTTCCAAATAAAGAAATGTATTTTAATAACAGAAAGTTTTGCAATCTATTATTATCAACCATATCCATTTAAGATTAATGACATATAAATATAAACTGTTTCAGTTTCAGTCATATTAACTGGAGTAGAATAATAAGTAAATGACAATTTGATATAAATAATAGGTTGGCAATACTTGAATTTTATTTGAAAGTCAAATACAAGCTCTAGTTTTGGGGGACTTTTATGATGCATCTACTATCAAAAATGTTTTCCATAATTATCATTCTAATTTACGTTCCCAACAATTGTTGCATTGTTCCCTTTTCTTCACATACTCACTGACACTATCTTTTGTCTTTTTCATGATAGACATAATAAAAGGGTGAAGTGTGAGAAGAGAGGTGACACTTACCATGGTAGGGAAATAGGGGCCACAGGCACAAGCCTGGAGCCAGGCCTACTTGTGCTGGTCTGGAGGTGAGGTCCAACACAAGAGGCTGACTATGGGACCACAGAAGATGCCTGGTGCTGGGTTTCACGCAGAGGGGCCTAGTGCTGAGGTCTGCAGCAAAGTCGTTGCTGACTTCACTCTCCATGCCCTGTGTCAGGGAATCTTTCTGTGATATGAGGTAGAGGTACGGAGGAAAGGTGAGGCAGATGCTGGGAAACTGTCTCTCCTACTATCTTCTAAAGTGTCTTTTCTTTATGTGCTAGTCCAGGCACTAAGATTTCTCTGTATTCTTTAGCTCTGTTCAAATTGATCTACATTGCACTGGGTTTGGGGCAGGAACAGCTATGGAAAGCTCTTTTTTCAAGTTTCATACATCATTCCATCTAATTTTTCAACTTTTTAACATAATGTCCTCCATTCTCCCTTTTCTGCTTAAAAATTGTATGCATTTTTTATACATACACATTTTTTTCCCTTTTGGATACTTTAATTATAACATATGAAACTAAATCCTGGACACCTTTGCATACTTAGTTTAATTTATCACCTATGATGTAGATCATATGCCAAAAGTTTCCTTAAAGATTAACACCAATATTATTGATTCTGTTGTTTTGTTTGTTTCAAACTAGTTACAAGAATCTTCTGATATTTACCACTGATGAGGTAATTGCTATCAGTTTTCTTACTTTGAAAATGAGAAAATTGAAGAGAACAGAATAGGGAGCATGACTGAGCTTAAATCACTTTTCAATGATGAAATCAGGGTGTTACAATGGATTTTTAGTTTTCTTGGTAATCCTTTCTTATGATCAATAACACCCAAAGCAAATTAGAAGCTCTGATATCCCCCCTTTGCCAACACTAAATGTTAAGCCAAAGTTTATGGATTGGCACTGGGACAGTACACATGAGTATGTTCCACGGGACCTTTACTTAAGAAGCAAGAGTGAAGTCATTGTAGTCCTGGATAAGAATGGAGCCTCACAGTATACAAGCAGTAATACCTTTACTCTATATATTTCTTCACCCATCTACAGATGTCTCCAAATATTTTTCCACTTCACTTAATGCATAGTCCTGTGCATTACATTCCATATGCTCAATTATGTCTTTTTGTAACTCTGCAGGACAGGACTATTGCCACAAATGTGTCATCCACATAATTATAGAAAAAATCATTTTCTTCTACATGACCTTGTATTCATGATTTCTAACTCTGTTTTACAAACATGCAGTTGGAAAGGGAACTGATCATTGTATCTTTGTATCATCTACAGTCCAGTTGTGCCAGGGCAGTGGGGTAGGTTGCAGGCATGCCAGAGCAAATGTCCACAGACAGCCTAGGAGACATGATTATTGGAGAAGCTTAGAAAACATGAGTTAGTGGTCTAGGAATAGTCCAATGTTGACATGTTGACAGATAGTACCTCCATTCCCTATGGTGCTTTGCCAAGTACTGCCTCCTCTCCTTCACAGTATTTTGTCCCTTGGTTTTCATAGTTTTTCCACAGTACCCTCAGTTACAGGTCTGTTCCTGCTCAGAGACGGGATTTTTATGTTAGGCCACAGAAGCAGTGACCTCATCAGCATTAGCTTTCTTGTATGACCAGTATCCCAAGGAGCAAATGACCTGGTATACATGCAAGAAAGTAGCTTTTTACAGATAATAATAACTTGCCCTAGTTCCCCATATGCATAACAGAAACCTGTTGTTCTTTAGTGCATCTGAATTGTATGGCCAAGGCTTGCTCTTAATTTTCCATTAAGTTGTCTAGGCTTTGGGAAACTGAAAGGGAGCATTCAAGGACATGGTATTTTACTGTCCCACTTCGCTTCAGGGATGATACAGTCATCATGTATTATGACAACATCAAGTGATTTCAGAGATCATACACTGACAATTACAAATCACCAAGGACAAATTGTAATTCCATAACCACAAACAACTTACAGAAAAGTTGTGAAAATTGCACAAAATCATACCATAGACCTTAACCCGATTTCACCAATGTAAATATTTTAGTATTTTCCATGCTATCTATATAATAATACAACATTAACACACACTTACATTTTTTCTCTATTTTTAAAAATAAAATGTTAACATACATTTAAGAACATTTTCTATATTATAGCACATCTTCAAAGTGATCACGGGAATATTTTTCAAAAGAAAAGATCTGATCCAGTATCAGAAATGAGAACTTTGTCTCAGTCTCCAATTTGGAACATTCCTCAGTATGTCTCCGTGTTTTTATAATCTTAAAGTTTTTGCAGATTACAGGTCAATTATTTCACATAATTTTCTCCTATTTAGATTTCTGTGGTATTCATGTATGTTGATGTTGAAGTTACTCATTTTGGGTGGGAATACTACAGAGGTGCTATTATGTCCTCCTCTGCATTCTATTAGAGATATATGGTGTTCATTTATTTGGTGACACTAATTCCAATTCTTTCTTTAAGAAAAAGAAGGCTGATAGGCTTCTTTAAAGTCACCTTGCTTACCTTGGTGTTTGATGAGTATCATAAGAAAATGAGTACCTTTTTTTCCTCATGCTGTTGTGATTTCTTATGAAATTGATTTCTCCAAGTACAATGACTAAACAAAAAAAAAAAAATTTGAGGATCATGGATAGTAGGATGCAGGTTTCTCACTATAGATAGGGAAAGAAAGGAAAACTGAAGTGATCTGTGACATAACTTGTTAGAATCATAGACTCATGTGACCTCAGGTTTACACACACACACACACACACACAGATGCATAAAACAGAAATAATTACAGGCATCTGTGTATACATGGATGGCTACATATATATAGATTAACTCTGCTGAAATAGCAAAGAATCAATGTCACCTTGTACAATATGCATATATAAAAATTGACCATCAATTTCTTTCTTTTTCTTTTTCTTTTTTTTTTTTTTTTTTTTTTTTTTTTTTACTTTTTGACCTGGTCACAGTTTTTATTGGTTCTTTTTAATTATAAAAAAATACATTAGAATACTATTGGCATGATATAGAGGCATGGAATAGGATTTTATTCTAGTTCAGTATGCAGTATTTCCCCTTTCCCTCACCACTTCCCATCCTTTCTTCCCTTCCCCTTACTCTGAATCTTTTTGCTATTTACTTATAGTTTTTTTTAAATAGTGTCTTATGGATGTCCATGATGGTGATATTCACTGTGGTATATTCATATATGTATACTGGAAAGATAGGTCAGATTCATTTCACTGATTGTCCCTATCCCATCCCTTCTCACTTCCTTTCATTCCCCTTTGTTTACTCCTGTGATCTTATTTCTATTCTTTTATTTTAAATCCCTTACCCCTTATTTTGGATTGCTTGTGCATAGCAGAGAAAATGTTCAACCTTAGATTTTTGGGGACTGATTTATTTCATTTAGCACTATTTACCAGAAATTACCATGAAGTCTTTTTTCTTCATAGCTTAGTGTATATACCACATTTTCTATTTCCATTTATCTGTTGAATGACACCTACATTATCTCCATAGCTTAACCTTTGTGAATTGAGCTGCTATAAACTTTGATGTGGGCGCATCCCTGTAGTATGCTGTATGCTGATTTTAAGTCCTTTGGGTATTTAAAATCAAGACCAAGGAGTGAGATAACTGGGTCAAATGGTGGTTACATTCCAATTTCCTGAAGAATCTCCATATTTTTTTCCAGAGTGGTTTCACCAATTTACAGTCCCAAAAGCAATGTATGAGTATATCTTTTCCCCATATCCTTGTCAAAATTTATTGTTATTTGTATTCTGATAATTACCATTCTGAATGGAGTGAGATGGAATCACAATGTACTTTTAATTTGCATTTCTCTAATTGCTAGAGAGGTTGAACATTTTTTCATGTATTTGTTGACCATTCATATTTCTTCTTCTGTGAAATGCCTGTTCAGTTCCTTAGCCCATTTATCGGGTTATTGGTTTTTTGAGTTTTTTATATATTCTGGAGATTAATACTCTATCTGAGGTGCAATTGGCAAAAACTTTATTTCATTCTGTAGCTTCTCTCTTCATGCTTTTGATTATTTCCTTTGCTGTGAAGAAGCTTTTTAGTTTGATACCATCCCATTCATTTATTCTTGATTTTGTTCTTGTGCTTTAAAAGTCTTGTTGAGGAAGATGGTCCCAAAGCCAACATGATGGAGAGTTGGTCCTACCCTTTCTTCTAATAGACACAGGGTCTCTATTTTAATGCCTTTGTCCATGATCCACTTCTAGTTAAGTTTGTGCAGGGTGAGAGAGAGTGGCTCAATTTCATTCTGCTACACATGGACTTCCAGTTTTCCCAGCATCATTTGTTGGTGAGGCTATCTTTTCTCCACTGTATGTTGATGCTAACTTCATATGAGATACCTGTGTTTACATCGGTTTGTCTCTGTGTCTTTTATTCTCTTCCATTGGTCTTCATTGGTCTTCATGTCTGTTTTTGTGCCAATACCATGCCATTTTATATATCTAGATGATGATATTTTAATTCGGTATGTGACCTCTGCTGATCCCAATATCAGCTCCACTTTAAGAGATACCACTGACCCCTATTTACTCTGATCACTTCTGTGCCAAGTCTCATACTATTCAACCTTGTAAGGACAAAGATTCATTGCAGTTGTTCTCTGCAGTTCTTCAAATTCAGGTATAAACATAATAAAGTTCCTGAACCATTCAAAAATTGATAGTTCAATTTAATAAATAGTATAATATTAAGGAGTGCTAAAAGGAGGGAGGAAGAAAGTTTGTGCAAATGAGGGAGAGGAAGGAAGAAAGAAAAAAAGAAGCTATAAATGGGTAATGTATACCAAAGTGGAAAGAAGGAATAGATGAATTGATGTTATTTGAGGTAGTAGCAGATAGTACAAGAGGAGGAGTAGTGGGTAAGAGAAGCAGGTATAAACTAGAGGTAGAAAAACAAAGATAGGAAAACTGATTCCAGTGAATGCTTTAAAACAATAGATGAAATACATTCAAATGGCGGAGTAGGTGTAGTTTTGTCTATTGGATTAACAATTACCAATCAAGCTAAGAAGTGGCTTATATTTTCAAAGTTGACATCAGAGTTGTTTATAGTCTTGGAGGATGCGGCGTTGCGAGTGGACTGATTCTAATGTTGCAGAAGTTTGGGATACAGCTCTGATGTGCTTCCATGTTTGCTGTGGGTCACCATGTACCTGTACCCCTCTGCCAGATTCTTCTTGTGGTAGTGAAGTTTCTGGTAGCTGTCTGTGTGAGCCAGCACACTGGTTGTGGGTTTTCTGCAGGTGTTCTGTGGTGCAGCAGTTTTCTTCTTGGGGTCTCCACTCTCTGAGGTGAGGGTCTCTGGCAATCCACCTGGACTCCAGTTTCCACTGCTCCAGGTTATGAAAAGTGGACATTGATTCCCTTTGCTTAATAAGTCTGGTGCAAGGTTCTGCAAGTATCCAAACATTACCCTGTCACTTATCAGTCACAGGTCAGGTTGTGATACACCTATGCTGGTATTTGACCCTTTTTTGGCTTGTAGTCTTTGACAATTTCCTGCTGGGTCTGTATGTCACTGGATATTCAGGCAGCTTCCCTCTCATATGGTACTGCCATCCTGCGGACTGACCCTAGGCTTCCATGGTGGCTTCCCCAGTGTTAGTGGTTGGGGCCTGGTGAAACAACTTTCCTTTGTTTGGGGTCAGAGCTACTTCATTGTGGCCTCTGACTCAGGTGAACCTGCACCGAGGTTTTCATCCCTGCCTGGGTTGTGGAGTCTGCACAGGGTTAGACCTGCACTTCCATTGGCCCAGGTCCCCTCCAGCCCACTCTTCTTGTTAGCAGTGATGGGGGAAGGTTTCCAAGATTTGTGTTAGTAGTGGTCCTTCTAGAATTTCTTTCTGGGCCAGCTCTTAAGAGGGTTCACTGAAGGGGGCTTACCTCTGGTTTAATTTGCAGCTGTCTGTGCATGGGAAGTTGGTGTGCTAATTTAAGAGGGTAACTGGTGGACTGCAGTCTCCACAAGATGACTGTAGGCATCTCCCTGCTCAGTTTCCTTTCCATGATTTGGTTTTAAGTGGTTTGTGCTATTGTAAGGAACCTTCTGTGTTTTATATTTTATCTGTCTTTTCAGCAGTTTTTGATTGGGTGAGCTTAAGAGAATGTCCACAACCACCCTGTGTGCAGGTCTTCATTTCATAGAGATGTTCTGTTGTGGAAGTATAGTGTGTTAAGTTCCATGTATAGTTTCCTGGTAGTACTTTGCTGGGGTCATTCCAGTTTATTCAGTGCCACCAATGCCATGTAGTACCATTATTTATGGGGTTCTCCAATGTGCATTGGTAATGACTGTCCAGCAGGATCCTTTTGCATTATGAATACTTGTTGGGTTGATGGATACATTGTACACTGACTGGTACCATTCTGTCGAAGAAGTGTTTGAAAAGTTACCTGGATATAGCATGAAAGTTGGATGAAAAATTTGTTTCAGTGAGTTTGAAGATATGTTATAACAGTGTCCTCCTAGGGATATTTTGTTATTACCCATAAACACATTTTGACATGGAGTGAAGTATCTTAACTTCTTCATGCAAATGTATCCAGCTGTAACTGGTACAGAGTAGTTGCTGTCCTTCACGCATTCGTTTTCTGTTTCATTGGTATCTGTGAAAATTGACTTGGTGCAATAATATCCATTAATTTCATCTGAGCACTTCTTTTGCACTGGTTCCTGGTATAGCATGGAAGGAAATGGTTGTGGTATTGGATCTGTAAGTATCAGAGGCTATCTGTGTGTATGGGTCCCTAGAGCCATAATTTTCCACCAATTGCTTATTGGAGGGAAAGAAATGTTGTATGTTGTAAGATCTGGTCTATATGCATTAAGTATTTCAAAGTGTTCCTAAGATGGTAGGTTGGGGAAATCAGCAACACAGATGACTTTTGCCATTAGTTTACTGATATTCCCATTATTATGACACATGGAATATGGGTCATCACATACTGTATGCTCAGTAAGTTTTTGTAAGTTGCTGTCATGTTGACAGGGCATGGTCCACTGAAGGGCTCCAATAACAGTGTAGGCCATTTAAATTGGGGTTTATGTTGTTTAATGCATGTTAGTGGTTTATGCCAGTTCCGTGCCCATGTAGTTGATGTTGTGGCACCTGGACCTTCAGTTGCTTGTTCTCCTTCTTCATTGTCCTCATCTTCTTCATCTTCTTTTCCTTTGTAATGGAAATCGTCATCATCCAGTTGGTTATTTTTATCCTACCAGGCCATAACTGTGGCAGCCAAGGAAACTTGGATGCCGCATCACAAGTGAAAATACCAGGGTCATCAGGGGTTCCAATAATTGTGAGGCTGGTGTTGCTATAATGTAGCGATACAATTATGTAGTATGGCATCACAGTTTTCCAATAGTATGCGTACTGTGAATGTGATCCCCATGAATTCCTGGTAATTTCCATTCTGTGACAGCGTAGGGGGTTCCTTTACCAAAATATTGGTTTCTTCTTCTGTGTTGGTTGCTCTCAATATGGATGACCAGTGGCCTGTGATATTTGTAGCATAGTATTCTTTACATGCAAAACAGAAGCTGAGTTTGTTGATTGCTGTGCAAAAGGCGTATTTGTTCCAGAACAGCTGGTTAAAGTCTGTATGATTATAGAGCCAAAGATTATGTCTCCAGTATTCCAGTACATGTCCTTCCACTTCTACGTATCCTTGGTAAAATCCTTGTAAGTGTGATGTGATGTTCTTTCTTATGGGGCTTGGAGCCTTACGATGTTCAAAATGAGTGGTGGTAGAGGGAGTCGTAGTAAGAACGTCTGATGTAGTAGCGCCCAGAAGAAGTGTAACTAATATTGTGGTAAAAAGATGGATTCCAAGGGACATACTGTGTAATTGGTGAACTTTCCACAGGTGTGTGTGTTGGTGCTGTTTCCTTCCCACACTTTCTGTGGGTGTGGCACCACATATAGTGTATGGTTATCACAAAGGTTATATATGATAGTGTGAGGGTCACTAGGATTTATATACTTTTGCATAGATATTTTATGAGGCATGTCATACTGAGGCCAAATCTTTGAGTTTTGTGAGTTTCACATCACCCTTTCCTGTAGATGTCCAAACTGACGTGCTTGGTCCTTGTTTGATGATGTCACCAGCTTGTAATGTTGAGTCCTCCCTAGAACATATGAGGCATTTATCTGTCAGTATTCTTTGTTTCTCTTTACTCAGAACATATTGTATGTAACTTGGTGGGAAAACAGTTTCAAATGGAGAGGGTCTGTGTAGTCTGGGTCTGTTATTTAATTTGTTATACTGCTATTAAGATTGCCGGATTGGTGTATCCGAGAGCTTGGACAGTTTCATCTAAAGTAATCCATTGAAGCGTTCTATATAGCCTGATGCTGTGGGATTATAGGCTACATGAAATCTCATTGGATGTCTAATACTTCTGCTAATTTTTGTGTAAGTTTCCTGGTAAAATGGGATCCTTGGTCTGATGCAATGGTATGTGGTGGGCCATATGCAGCACATCATGACCATATCGTAAGTATAGTAGCAAGCTGGTTTGGTTTTGAGGCCTGTTTCGCCAGTCCTAGGCCAGAATGAGCATCTACCATTGTGCATACATAGTGGTGTGACCTAATTGGTCCTATAAAGTCTATTTGGACTATATAATTGAAATGTCTTGGTGAAGAAATGTGGGAAGGTGGATTTCTTCTAAATCTCGTACCTGCATTAGGGCAGTTTGGATATGTTCTGATAGCATCAGCGCGTGCCTTCCACGATGGTTTGAGGTTTTGTCTAAGACACCAGGTGTATAAAGCATGCGTACCTATGTGGCCCATTATTTTATGGATTTCCAGTGGCTCTGATTTACTAATAATTAATTCCTGAGGTTCATTGCATTCTTTCTCCCATTGTGGTGATCAATGCAATGTTATTTTAGTATTCGACCTCTTTGTCACTGCCCAAGATTCCCTATTTACTAGTCTGAGTGTCCCTATTTTGGCCAACTTATCAACTATATCATTATTTTTAGAGTTCTCATCTAATTTTCCAGTTTAAGTGTCAACATGTGAAACAAATATTTTAACAAGTACATCTGTCAAATATTTCCATATAACCTTTCCCCATACATCTTTACCGTTGATTTTGAAGTCAGTGTGTTTCCATTTTGCTTATCAGATAGCTAGACCATTGCAAATGCACCATGAGTCAGAAAATATGTGTATAATTTTATCATTATGTTTCTGACTAAATTCCTCTACCAGTTTTACTGCATGTAATTCTGCTATCTGTGCTGAGGCATCCATCCCCTCAGTTAAAACTTGTCCATTCAAGAGTCTGAAGGCTGCAGCTCTCCAGTGCAGCTTCCCGTTTTTAATAACAGAGGATCCGTCAGTGAACCAGTAGTTATGATGCTTGTTATCTGCACCCCATTTTGCAATGGGATTCCATTTTTCTGGTACCGGTTCTACAGGTACAGGAAGTAATGGCCTTGCTGCCAGTTCTTCCATTAGTCTGGCAGTATCCTTAGAGGATTTCATCAGTGTGCCTTCTAGGGCATTTCATAGGTACCAGTGTAGAACTTTAGGTTCCATTAGTAATCCTTGGAGGGATGCTTCCTCCATCTTAATCCAGTCCAATATAAGTACTGGTGTTTGAACTATAAGACAGTGGTTATTAACTGAGAAACCAAGATGTTTTATTGCCTCATATAATGTCCAAGCCAATTTTTCAAATAGCGAGTATCTGTTGGATATGTAAGGAAAGTGTTTGCAATAGAAGCCAAATGGTTTAGCCATTCCTGTTTGACATAAATTCCCCAATTACCATAATCATTTAAAAAGAGTATGTCAATTACCAAAGTTTCTGAGTCCCTTGGGATATATAATTTAGAAAACATTTGCAAGTAATTGAGTGCTGTTTGGAAAGCAACTTGTTGGGCAGCACCCCTTTCAAAATCTGCTGCTTTTCAGGTTACCTTATATACAGATTGTAAAATTAATTGTAGAAAGGGAATGTGTTGGCATCAATATCCAAATAGGCCTATGATGTGTTGGGCTGCCGTTTTGTCCTTAGGGGTTGGGACCTGTGTTATTTTATTAATTACTGAGTCTGGTACTTGAGGGCCACCAGAGGTCCATAGTACACCTAAGAACTTTGCTGATTTTGCTGGGCCTCAAATTTTGTCCTTATTTATCATCCATCCATTGTTAGTAAGAGTGTGGAAAATCAAGTCCACGGCTTCTTTCACCTTTCTTTCCTCATCTTCTATGATTAGGATATCATCCACGTAAGTAAGGACCTTGATTGATTGATCTAGTTTATCAAATGGTAGAGTTCATTGTATGGTGGCATGTGCCATAATGGGAAAGTTTTTATATCCCTGGGGAACTCTCTTAAATCTATATTGTGTAGCATTCCATGTAAATGTGGTAATTTCTCTAGATTCAGGAGCTAATGGGATGGCAAAGAACATGTCAGAGAGATCAATAGCAGCAAAATAATCAGGGTTGAAGTCTTTAATTTCCTGAAATACACCTTCAATGTCCAGAAGGGATTGTGTTTATATTTCAATAGTCTATCATAAATCTCTGTTTGCCATTAGATTTTTTTTACCAGCCATACAGGGCTATTATAATTAAAGAATTGAGTTCGTTCAATTATATATTTTGCTAGAAGTTCCTCTAAGGTTTCAGTGATTTCTGCATGTCCACCCTTGAGGGGATGTTGTTTTTTATATGAACGAGGAATTGTAGGTTGCACTACTGGTTCAATTTTCACTGTTTCCCTTCAGCCTTTTAAGGGGAAGCCATGTCTTGAATATTCTTGGAATTTTGTCCATTCCTAATATTGCTGATGGAACTTCGGTCCTTAATGCGTTAGTTTTGATAGGTTCTCTATTAAAGAGTAAAATTGTTATGGGAATGATGTGCCCCGTTAAAATGGAGCCTGATATGACCCTTACTTTAGTGGTAGGGACTTTTCGTGATGTACAGTTAAATAGAGGTTGTATTATGGTAATTTCACTTCCTGTATCTACTAAAAAATGGATGTCTATTCATCTATCAAAAATGTTCCAAGTCAATAAAACACATGGCCTGTTGTCATTTGGAAATGATATGAATGCAGGGTGACCTATTATGCTAGTTTGGGCACTGGTTCACTCTCTTGCGAGGTTTCCATTGCTTCTACTGAGTTCCTGTTGGTCTTAGTCAATAAGGAGGGCGGATTTCCTGGTAATTGTTTCTTTGCTGTCTCTGCCCCGGCCAAGTATAGCTCTGGCCAGGGCCATTGTCATTTTTTGGAACAATATTGTTAAATCTGTGGTTATACAGGGCTGTGCCTATTGCTATGGACTTTGAGTAAATCGAGGTTGTTGGGATTGACCCTTTCGTCTGGTAAATGTGTAGCCAATGTAAATGGTGGCATCCTGGTAAAAGTTTAATTTTTAGTTACTGTAAAGGTCAATTTGTGTTGTCCCTGCAAGTCTCTGGCTTGTTTAAGGTACTCTACTACCCAGATTATAAACTGATGTCCCAACAACGCGCTATAAGTAACAACCGTAAATGTTCTAGTGTCCCTTTTATTATCAGGTGCCTTATTGCTGCCGTAAGTTCTAACCTAAGAGGTGTGATATTTCTATCATACTCATATACCATGCAAATGATTCCTATTTTCGTACATAGCTGGATAGCTTCATCAATGGTGTGCCATCTGCATTGAGTTTGGAAAGAATTTAAATAGAGGTTAGGGAATGCATATCTCCATGCATCCACAATTCACCCGAATAAGGTTCTAACTTCATCAGGTGATGCTTCCAGAATCATCTGTATGGTCTCATGTAAAACTGGGTGTCCTACAATATCAATTAGGTGCCTCATTTCGTCTGTACTTAATCTAATGGTATTTGCACCTTTGTCCCACAGTTTGTATAAAAATCTCCATCTTCAGTTTCTCTCTGTGAAAAGTCTTTTCTATACTGCTGAATTTCAGCACTAGTCAGTGCACATGTCTCAATCTTACTTTCATTCATCTCTCCTGGCATTCTGAAGGTTGGTGTGACTGTGGTTTTCACAGTGCTAACAGGGTTGCTCTTGCATATGTCCTGCAGGAACGGATTATTTTTACTTCTGGCAATTGCCTCTTGTACTAATTTTTTCCCTCTCAGTCTGTCATTATCAACATCATCAATAATTTTACATAATGCAATAATTTTACATAAACTGCTCAAGTTAGTATAGGTTTTACTGCGTCAGGATTACTGAGAGGTATAATTACCCTTATCATATTTAGGTAGTTTTTCCTGCACTATCCCTTTCACATTTCCTCCATGGAGATTGTGGTTTTAATTCTGTTTTCTCAGGTTTTAAAGAAAGTTTGCCAAACCGCTTATCCAACCTAGACATCTCACGATTTTGAATAAAATTCTCAATTTCCACAATTTAAATTCCCAAGGTGACCTTGAAGTTTTGTTTATAGATATAACAAGGTTGTGTAATTCAGAGTCTATTTTGTCCAGAATCAAGGTCTGGAGATGCACCGTGATGCCAAATTGACTTGTTGTACTGTTATTATATGATTGTAAAAGCCTATAAATGTTAATAGGAATATCAGAGCTATCGTTTTTGCCTCCACCTCCACACGTTCCTACCAGTTCAGCCAGTTTTGCCCTGCATCTGCCACCTTGGGTTTCATGCTGGCATTTCCGCCTCCTTGGGACTGAGTCCCTTGCCTGTCTTAGACTAAATAGTTATGCCTTTTGGGGTTTCAGCATGATGCATTACCTCCCTTGCTGGTCTTAGGTCAATGGCAGTGCCTTTTGGAGTTTCAAAGCAGGCGAACTTTTTGAAGGGCCAAATGTGGGATTCAAAGTGAAAAAAGTTAATAAATTCTCGGTTACTCCAGCTAGCAATGTTGACTGCCATAATTGGCATCCTGCTAACTACTCCAACTGTCTCGAGCAGTGAGTAAGAAAGGAATCAAGTTTGGTTCCAACAAGTGGATTTTATTCATGCATTACACATTCAACTTAACATTCCTAAAAATAGCGCGTCACAAATACACTGAAGATTCCCTCCCTTGTTCACCTAGAGTACAATCCCCATGGACTTACTCAGTGCAACATCTCTTAGCCAAGAAGTCAGTCAGCAAGACCGAGGAGATTCTTCTCAGTCATAGCTTCTCTCAGCTCCTCGGATGTCTTTGGTTCTCCTTGGTGTCCGATAAGTCGGAGGTTGGGTGGCGGTTACAGCAGGAGAGGTGGTCAGTCGTCTGGCCTCGGTGACAACAGTTGATCAGCAATCAGTGATGGAGTGGGGGTAGTCAAGAGACAGAGCGACGTGGAGTCCTCTGGTCACAGTGCTGCTGACAGTTTGCTCCAAAAGTCCAGGGGTTTAAGTAGTGATTTTCAGCCCAGTCATGCTCTGGTCTTCATTGATAAAGACCAGAACATGACTACACTAGGAGCCACCACTCAAATCATAGATGAAGGTTCATATCGGCATTGTTCACTTGCCACACAGCAAGTTTGTCACCAGGTGCCTTTATTTTAGTTTTACAAGTTCAGGCAAATACCAAATACAGCTTATTATTACTGCATAACACACAACTATAGCAATTCCTATTATTTCCTTGTCTGATTTCACCCTCCCACCGCCTAACCCAGAGCTTTTTTGTCCCCTCTGGGAGGTGGCTGTGCAGAGGACATTGTGCGAGTCCACGTTCCATTCTTACTATAGGATCTTTCCCAGATTGAGAAACATTTAGGGTCTTTCTCTGCTGAATCCTCTACTTATATTAAATCTTTCCCAAACTTAGGATCTCACCTGGCATGTTTTTCTTCCACTCTCACCCCAGACTAACAACCCTGCATCCAACAGGCACCACAAGATCATTAGGTGACCAGGTCCACCTAATGGACAAAACTCTCCCCACAGGTGCAAAAAAAGTCTTTTACCAGAACTCCAACAAAGTAAAATATAAATTACCATCAGAGATAAGCTTAACTTGCAGAACAGCAGAATAAATGAATTTAAATTAATAAATTAATTTAAAGCAGAATAAATTTTCTGCTTTAAAGACTTGTGTATCTGGAAGATAGGAAAATATTTAATATAACCCTGTAAATTAATCAGATGTTTCCAAGAAACACATTATATAAACTCTGAAAGCAAAATATGCAAACTTGTAAAATCACATTTAAGAAAGAGTGTGAAGTGCAATAGCGGAAAATGGGACAACAGTGACTGAGATTGGAGTCTCTGATGACCTCATGACTGTGGCTTGTCTCATGCCTGGGAGTGTTCCTGTGCAGGGGCAAAAGATGCCTGGTTGCTGCAGCAGTACCCTCCCTGGGGAGGCTCTGTGCAGGAGTCCTATCAGCTCTGAAATTGATCTCAGGGACACAACTCCTGGGCAGGAAGAAATTCATTTGCTAGATAACCACAGTGTTTCATCAGCTCCCTTCTCTGGTTCCTGCCTGACTTACAGTAACTTTGGACAGTGGACTTTCTTGAGAGCTACACAGAGCTCCTAACATTGCACTTTGCAGCTGTGAAAAAGTTACATAGAAGTCCCAGTCTCTGTAACTTTCCTGAAAACAAAGAATAATCCCTACATAGTCTTTCATCTGATATAAGGCATACATAAATAAAGATTGCTGGTATAACTCTTTAGATCTGCATTTCCATCAGAGAACAGAGCTCCATCTGATCCCAGCTTAATCCTCAAAATCTGTGTTTATAAATCTTTATTTTCTAATCCTCCTTTGCCACTCATTGGACCTGAGAATTTGGTCATGCTGGTCATGGCAAAAGAGACAGAAATCAGCTTCAGAATTAGAACACTTTACCTAGGATTTGTGAAGAGTCTCGCCTTACCTGAGAGAAGACTCTGTCTCCCTCCCTGCTGCATGTTAGAATGACTCCAAAATAAGCCAGATTTTAACTCATGTAGAGTTGTGTTCAAAAGTTTGATGTTTGTTGTAAAGATTACTGTGATCTCAAACAGGGGATATAATGTATAGCTCAGCCAAAATTCAAGATAACTATTATACAAGCTGAATATATTTTCTACTCTTGCTAATTTCATTTTGTAAAGCTGTTACTTGTTATTTTTGCAGAGGTACTGCTTCAAGAACATACAACCTAGGTAACTTGCCTACACCTACAGAACAGATACTATATAATGGTAACTTCCAGTACTAATACAGACTCCAGTTAAATAAAAGGGTAAATATCTGTAAAGTTATAGACATTGAAGTTATATCCCAGTACTCTTACTTTATGACTGGTGAGCCTGACTTGTTGGATGTTTAAGATCAACCTTAAAGATCAAAATTAAAACAAACAGGCCAAGAAAACCAGTAGTTGGCTCTTGCCCTAAGAGTCAAACTGAATCCAAGGAACAAGAAAACTTCTCTAAAGAACTTTGCAATTCTGAGCCACACTACCTCCCAGTCAGGGAGATTGATGAGACCATTGGAGGATGAAAAGCTAGTCAGTGCACCTGCTGCAGAGAAGGGCCATTGGAAAAGGGAGACATCCCTGATGCTTCCAAGGGAAGCCACCCCATCGAGGAGACCCTGCCTAATTAACAGCACTAACAGAGTTAAGAAGTTGCTCTCAAGTTCCCCATGAGTGAGCCCTGTGAGAACTTAGCTGACTCTTTAACAGATAGGAACAGGTCAATTTGACCAGTTTGGTCTTAAACACCTAGCAAAACAGTTAAACCCAAAATATAGCCATTCTTGGGCATTTAAAAGAAACAATAGTTAAATACAACCTAAGATGTACACTTGTGTTAACCCCCCTAGAATAAATAAGACTGGAAGCTACAAGAGAGAGATTCTTAGGCAGGTGTACCTGATAACTATTAAGAGAAACTGCCAGAGTCAGGAGTTTTTAGTCAGTTTACAGCCTACAGATCCTCCTAAGCTACACAGGTAGGCTTGATCTATGCTTGCTAGTATGATTATCTAGCCCTAAGTCACAGAAATATAGAGATTTCTACTAAACACAGGTTATACCAGCAAGAGGACTTAATTATGCAGTCACTGCCACCCAAAAACTAGAACAGAAACTCCAGAAGGCAGTAGAGGCATCTGCTGCCCCCCGGCATCCGTACAAAGATGAATAACATTTATTGCCCAAGTTTCCTTACAGAACTGTCAAGCACTAGATCTGACAGCAGACAAAAGGGGAACATGCCTCTCCTAAGAGAAGAATGTTGTTACTACATCAGTGAAACCCATCTGATGGAAGAAATGTTGGAATTCTCAGACATCTAAATGAAAGACTGAAGCAGCAAGAATCAAATGACCCCTGACCAAGATGACTGAATTCCACTCTTGTCACCTGGCTGACCCCTATCCTTACTCCCATATTTGTGATAGAATTTCTACTAAAGATTACTCCCTGTCTTCTCAGATTTGCCCAGAACTGCATGAGTAAGGTTGCTAGGGTGACATACAACCAGATGCTCCTACACTCTTATAGCCGCCTCCCTACCAACCTAGAACCTGAACCTTTTTCCCCCACAATGCCCCCTAACATGTAGGAAGTAGCCAGATGGACTCCAGTGCCCTATATCACCAAAAAGAACAGAATGTTAGGTCAGGACTTTAGCAGCTATGTGGGAGAGAATAAAACAACTAAAGCAGCAGGCAGTCTGTCAAAGAGTGACCAATCAAACAGGGAGTAGATAAACTCCACTGACCCTTATATCCACCCATCATTCAGCAGGAACCCCCACCACTACCTATTCTGGCCTGTTTAAAGACCCTGGGCTGCTGAGGCCATGTGCAATTTTCTCTGGCTCTCCACCCTGACCTGTACCCCGGAGGGCTGGGAATTTCGCTCCTGAGTCAAATTCCAATAATGTTTGCTTTGGCCATTTTTGTCTGCTTTTGTTTGGCCACCAGCCCTTGCCCTCGAGCTCACAACAGGTACACCACTTTTAGGCCTGGAAAGACTAGTCATTTTCAGAAGTGTATGTCATATCCAGATTCTGTGAAAAATTGGGATTTCTTAAATTTTATATAAAAATCTCAGGACAAAACAATGCTGAAAGTAGTGAAGTAGAAAATCCATAGCAATGTTTATTCATGCTAGAATATTTGATATTTCCTGGGTGTGTATGTTCAGTGTATTCTCACAGGAAGGTTAGTTTACTTAATTTTTTAAAATCACCATGGAAAGGAATGTACATATTAAATTTGAAGGTAAAGGTGTGCTCTACCTTACATGTAAAGCATGAGCAATCCTGAAATTACCCTTTCAAAGAAAGTAATCCAAACTTTTATTTTCCCATGCAAGAAATCCTTTCCTGAAGAATAAATGGAGAAGACCCATGCCTTTAAAACCTGGTTGTAAAGATAGCAAAGATGCATGTAGTGAAATCTTTAAGAGACAATTCGAGATGATTTAGTAATGATTTGCTCCACACCAGAGATGTTCTCAGACTTGCACAGCATAAAAAACAAGGCAAGGAATGCATGCTGCCCTTAGGGGATGATTAAAATAAATGTATGCCAGGATTCTAGTTCAACAAATACTTTTGCAACTAATATAAATCCATTGTCTTTTCAAACTGAGAAATTCAGAATTACAATACTTTGGAGGAGGACCATAAGCTAGTGGGACCCAAGTTAGTATGGACAAGAGTTATATATTTGGGAGTGAGGAGACCTATGTGCAACTGTGTTGGAAAAGAGGACACCAGTTAGAAACATGGAATACCAATGTCCCTCTTTCCTCCCTCACACTTTTCCCCTCATTTTTTCCTCCTAATTTCTTTATATCTTAAAATTAGTTTTACTTCATTATCTGATTTTTCAGCCTATTCAATGTAAACAGTACCCCATTTTCTTTTTGGTTAATGTAGTATAAAATATCATCATCAATAAGTTTTTATAGTTTGTTGATACATGGTTTCCTTCCAAGTTGTATCTATTACTGATGGTTCTTCTAAGTGGAGGTGGAGATTAAACATACCTCTTGAACATATTGAGTGGGTCCGTTGAGGCTAAAAAAACACCAGTTCAGGACACA
The DNA here is from genome assembly GCF_902686445.1 of Sciurus carolinensis. NCBI lineage: Eukaryota > Metazoa > Chordata > Mammalia > Rodentia > Sciuridae > Sciurus > Sciurus carolinensis. Next base: position 126,387,574 of record NC_062219.1, read on the forward strand.
TATTAGAAGATGGTAGCTCATTAAAAAGAAGCTAGAGATATTCATCCCAAAAGAATAGGAAATTTCAACACATAAACACAGAAAACATGAGAAAAACAAAGTAATAAAATCCACCAAACATTCAAACTTCCCACACCTAGGTACAAAAGAATTGAAGTGGAAGAAATGCTGAAAAAGTTGATTGTTAAAATGATCAACGAATTAAAATATGTAAGGAATGAACTTTGCCTATCTCTATCTTAATGAAGAGAGCAAAATTCTGAAAAACACTCAGAAAGGAAACTTGGACATGAAAAACTCAAGTAACCAAATAATAAAGAGTAGATCGGCAGAGTTCCATCAGCACAATAGACCAAGCAGAGAAAGAATTACCAGGTCTGGAAGATAAGGTGCAGGAAGTAGAACACTTAGTATTATAAATGAAGAAACTGTGATCATCCTATACAAAAGCTCTGGACAATATTAAAAGGTCAAACATAGGTGTCATAGATTTTAAGGAAGGAGAAGAGATATAGATTATCTTATTTAATAAAATAAGACTATAAAATTTCCCTAATCTCACATTAAAAAAATAGAGATCTGGAATGAGTCTCTTGTCTCCTGACAAAAATAACATGGCCTCTACTCCAATCTCTAAAAGAGTCCTCCATTTCCTCTGAAATTGCATGAATCCAGTCTTTAGTAATGTACAACACAAAGTGCCCTATAAGCTCCACTTACAACAGTAATCCCTGAATTGCACACCTGAGGAAAAACATTCATCCTCTTAGATGTTGGGGTTGTTGGAAGGGACATATTCCCTGATATCAGTCACCTTTGATCAAGAACAGCCTTGTGTATTTCCTCCTTCTGTGTATAATAATTATGAGGATATTTGGGAAGCACTATCTTGTCTTCCTCTTGAACCACCCCATGGATGGTCCCTTCTGATGCCTGCCTGAATACTGATTTAGGTTCCAGGCAGAATACTCCTAGTGTTCTTTGCAGCTTGGTGTGGGACAGGATGAGCCTGGCCACCTGGAGCAGGTCTGGCACTCTGGAGGATCTACCTACTGCTGTAAAGTTTTACTTCTTGGAGTTTTGGAGAATCGGTATTTGCATGAACACCAGGGCATTTTCTCTTTGGGATGCTTGTCATACAAGCAAGCTAATACTGATGTCATTGCTTCTGCCTCCTAACATAGAAAACCCCTTTCTGAGCAGAAACAGGCCTGGATCTGAGGGCACTATAGAAAGGATATGGCTACCAAGGGAAAAAATACTGTGAAGAAGAGGCAGTACTTGGCAGAGCATCATGGGGAATGGAAGTGTTATCTGTCAGCATGTCATCACTGAACTCTTCCTAGACCAATAATTCATGTCTTGTAAGCTTTCCCCAATAACCGTGTCTCCCATACTGTCTCTGGACATTTGCTTTGGCCTGCCTGCAACCTGCCCCACTACCCTGGAACATCTGGGCTGTGGAGGAGAAAATGACAAGTTCCCTTTCCAACTGCATGTTTATAAAACAGATTTAGAAATCATAAACATAAGGTCACGTAGAAGAAAAAGACTAAGAGTGCCTGGTTAGAAGTCAGTCCTATTTTCTGTAGTTGCATGAATGACACATTGATGCCAATAATCCTATCATGCAGAGTTACAAAAAGAAGACATACCTGAGTATGTACATAAGGAATGTGCTACACAGGAGTATGCATTAGGTGAAGTGGATAAATATATGGAGACATCTGTGTAGATAGACATTTATAGGGTAAAGGCATTGGTGCTTGCACACTGTGAGACTCCGTTCTTATCTAGGACAATAGCGACCTCATGCTTGCTTTTTAAGTAAAGTTCCTTGTGGCACAAATTCATGTGTACTGTTCCCATGCCAATTTATCAACTTAGACTTAACAGTTAGTGTTGGAAATGAGGGGATTTCAGAGCTTCTAGTGTGCTTTGGGTGTTATAGATCATCAGAAATGATTACCCAAAAGCTAAAAGTACATTGTCACACCCTGATTTCATCACTTAAAAGTGATTTAAACTTAGTCAAGTCACCTATCCTATTCCTTTCAATTTTCTTATTTTTAAAGTAAGAAAACTGATATTTATTACTCTCTCCAGTGGTAAATTTTCATAAGGCTCTTGTAATTAGTTTGAAACAAACAAAACAACAGAAACAATAGCATTGGTGTTGGTCTTTAAGGAAATTTTTGGCATAATATCTATACGTAGACTACAAATCAAATCAAATATGCAAATGTGGCCAGCATTCAATTTTTCATCAACTAAAAAGCATCCAACTGGAAAGAAAAATGTGTACATATATAAAATAAAATGTATACATTATTATAATCAGAAAAGGGAGAAAAGAAGACATTATGTTACAAAGTTGAAAATTTAAATGGAATGATGTATGAAATTTGAGGAAAGAAGACTTTCCATAGCTGTTCCTGCCCCAACCCCACAACGTGGATCAACTTGAACAGAGCTGAGGAATCCAGGTGAGAGATCACAGTGCCTGGAGTAGCACATAAAGAAGAAAAGACACATTAGAAGGTAGTAGGAGGGACAGTTTCCCTGTACCTGCATCACCTTTCCTCTGCACCTCTGCCTCATATCACAGAAAGAACTTCCCTGACACAGGGCATGGAGAGTGAAGTCAGCAATGACTTTGCTGCAGACCTCAACTCAAGGCCCCTCTCCGTGAAACCCAGCAGCAGACGCCCTCTGTGGCCCATAGTCAGCCTCTTGTGTTGGACCTCATCTCCAGACCACCACAAGCGGGCCTGGCTCCAGGCTTGTGCCTGAGGCCCTGTTTCCCGTGGGCCAGGGACCAGGCCCTGTGTCACTTCACATCACACACTTGACCCTGTTATTATGTCTATCAAGAAAAGACAAAAGGAAGTGTCATTGAAGATGCGAAGAAAAGGGAACAGTGTTAACTGCTGTCAGGAATCTAAATTAGTATGATGATTAAGGAAAACATTGTGGAGGTTCCTAAAAAAATTAAAAATAGGGCTAGTATATAATCCAGCAACCCTATTTCTGGGTTTATATTTAAAGGAATTAAATCGTTATTAGGTAGAGATGTATGAACTCCCATGTTTGTTGCAGCATTATTCATGATCAAGGTATTGAATCGGTGTCCATATAAAAGAGGAAGTTATTGTGATAACAGTGATATGATGTGATATATATGTATACATATATAAATATATATGCAAATGTGTTTATGCATATATATGTTTGTACATGTGTATAATATATTTCTATGCATATATGTTTAGCATTAGAAAAGAAGGCAGCTGAGTGTGGTGGTGCACGCCTATAATCCCAGTGGTTTCAGAGGCTGAGGCAGAAGGATTGCAAGTTCAAAGCTAGCCTCAGCAACTTAAGCCCATTCTCTAAATAAAATATAAATAAGGGCTGGGAATATACTTGCGTTCAATCTCTGGTACCAAAAAAAGAAAAAGAAAAGAGAAGGCAACCCTACTTTCTCACCAATATGTTAAACCTGGACGACATTATGCTGAATGAAATAAGCCAAGCTCAGAAAGACAAATGCCCTGTGATCTCACTTACATGTGGCACAGCACAAGTTGAAATCATGGAGCAGTGAATGGGAGAATGGTGGTTGCTGGGGACTAGCTACGGAGAAGGAAAGACAGAAGGCGAGATTGAGTGAAAAGGTACATTTTTGTTAGACAGTAGGAGTACGTTCAAGATATCTATTACATAACATGGTAACTACAAATAATAATCCTGTGCTGTGTACTTGAATGTTTTAAAAAGAAAAGTAAATTTACATGTACATAGGGTAATGATGTCTGTTTCATTCCACCATTTTACATACCCCCTTCCCTCTCATTTCCCTCTATGCAATCTAAAGTTCCTCCATTCTTCTTTCACCCCTTTTCTCCATTATATATCATCATCCACTTACCAGGGAAGTCTTTTGACTTTTGGTTTTTTGGAATTGACTTATTTCACTTAGCATGATATTCTCCAATTCCATCCATTTATTTGCAAATGCCATAATATTCTTCTTCTTTATGACTGAATAATAGTCCATTGTGTATATACACCACAGTTTCTTTATCCATTCATCGACTGAAGGGCATCTAGTTTGGTTCCATAGTTTAGCTATTGTGAATTGTGTGCTATAAAAATTGATGTGAATGCGTTACTGTAGTATGCTAATTTTAATTCCTTTGGGCATAAACTGAGGAGTGGGATAATACATGAATGATATGAATCTACATCATGCACAACTATAGAAATGAAATGATGTACCCCATTTGTGTATAATGAATCAAAATGCAGTCTGTAAAAAATTTAAAAATTAAAAAAATAAAAAAATTTAAAGAAATAAAATAATAAAAAAGAGAAGTTTTGTGGATTCAAAGTAAAGGAAATGTAACTATATATAAAGTAGGTTATCAAGACTATTATCTTTCATGTACTTAAAATAAAAATCTAGCATGTAACTAAAATAAAGAGTAAATCTTAAATGTTCTCACCACAAAATTTCAAGATGAGATGGGATAGATATATTAATTGTCTTGAATACATATTTTTATTATATATGCATATATCAAAGCATCACATTTTATACTAGAAAAAATAATTTTTGTCTATTTTTCTTTAATTGTTATTAAAGAGGAGGATTTAAAGGGTGAGTGATCACGAGGGTGCATGAGATATTCCAAATCATGAGATTTACACAGAGCAAGATGGTTCAAATTGATGTGTTTTCATTTTTAAGGATTTATTTTTATGGGATGTTTCCCTCCATGGGGTCCCAAGTATTGACTAAATTATTATGGACTTTATGTATGCAATTCTTGATTTTGTATTTCTTGGGTAACAGATTTAATACAGAGGGACATAGGTCATTCATTATATCATACATTTATCCCTGGGGTTAAAGAAAGAGTCACAAACTCAGAAAAGAACAAAACAGAATCAATGTAGTACAAGCCACACAGGAAATCAAGGGGACATTTTAGAATGTGCTTTCATTTTATCATTTAGGAGACAATCCCTAAATCAGTAATAGCTAAATCTTAACAGTCCCTAAAACTAAAGCTGTCATTTGATTTCAGATAAAATCCAATCATTGTCAAGATGTTATTTTATATCAAATTGTCATTTACTCATTATTCCATTCAGTTAATATGACAGCTGAAAGGGTGACATATGTAGTGCACTTATCTTAAGTTGGATATGGTTGATAATAATATAGGTTGCAAAACTTTGTTATTAAAATACATTTATTTATTTGGAAAATATAAAGGTCATTTTCTTAACACACTTCTTAGATGCAAATACTCAAATTAGACCAAGCCTAAAAAAAAAAAAAAAACTAACTTTCCATGCAATGACTTTTATCTTAAAATTTTTCCAATGATTTCCAGCAATTTTTTGCAACATCCATTGGCTTCAAGTAAATTTCAAAATCCAGTTATCCATCTGTACCACATGTTCTCTATAATACCTTAGGATATGCAGGTCCTCCAAGAGTTTCCTTTGCCTAACTCTACCTAATCTGTGATGACCATTACTTAACCAGCTATATGTCAGAATTTCCAAATTGTATGCACCTTCCACTCAAATCTCACTTCTTGCAAAAAAAAGAAGAATATTAGATGGTTACTTTGGCTATATTACTTCAGGTTCATCTTGTTATAACTCGTGAAATGTATTTTCTTAATATTCATAAAAGGTATGAAAGAATTTGGACCCAATTTCCTCATAATATTTACAATTTGTATGAGATCATGTTCTGTGGTTATAACAAAAAATCTGAGGTTGGTGACTTACAAACTAAAAGAAGTTTCTTTTAAAGTTTTGAAGGCTAAAGGGCATGGCAATGGCATATAGATCAAGATTGGTGCACTGAGATAGCCCAGGGCAGGAGAATGGAGAGATAACATGGCAAGACAGGAAAGCAGTAGACACTTTGGGGTCAGGCTTCCTTTTTTCTAACAATTTTTATGGAAATGGGTAATTGGAGTTCTGTAAGAAGTACAGTAATCCCTTCCAAGTGCAGAAACCATGATAACCTCATAACCTTTGAGTAGGTGCCACTTCTTACAGGTACCATCACCATTTCACACTGCCGTGCTGAAAACCAAGTCTCCACTACATGAACCTTTATGAACACACTGATATCATATTTAAACCATAGCAATATGCAACAAAGAGAGAAATATTTACAGTATTTTGCTATGTCTATAACTAATCAAAGACAGAATACCAAAGTATTCTGCCTAAAAAAGCAAGAAATTAGAAGACACATTGTAAAGATTATTTCAATTGAGCACATTGACTTTGCATTACAATTATGAACTGCTCTTCCATCAATATCTACAAGAAACTTCAGAATCATTTTCAATTTAAACAGGCTTTGAATTCATTTGGATTGTAATATGGAAAAAAAACACTGTTGATATTTGAACTTGAATTTACAGACTGGGTCTCCACAATTCAATGTGATTTAGGTAGGTTATGTTTTATTCATGTATGTTAGGAAGAACTCTGTGGCCTGGTAAGAGTAAGTGTTCAAAAAGTGCTGAGCGAGGAAAAGGGTGGGGAATGAATGCATGGATGGATGAGCCATTGGTGAACAGAATCACCATTACACTGTGAATGTCACAATCATACAGGTTACTCCCGCCCCATTAATCTCTTAACTGCCCCTCTTACATCTTTGTTTCTGAGGGTGTAGATGAGTGGATTGAGGCTCGGTGTGACAACAGTATAAAAGAGGGCGATGAACTTGCCTCGGTCTTGAGAATTTTCTGTTGGTGGCTGGAGATACATGCACATGACTGGAATGTAAAAGAGGGAGACCACCATAAGATGGGCTCCACATGTTCCAAAGACTTTCTGAAGTCCAGTAGTTGACTGCATCCTCAGTACCGCTCGAGCAATGGCACCATAGGACGTCAGAATGAGGACAAGAGGTATGAGAACAACAATAGAGGTTGTGATCATGATGGTCAGTTCATTGGCATGAGTATCAAAACAGGATAATTGCAGGAGTGCTGGTACTTCACAGAAGAAGTGATTCACTTGTAGATGTCCACACAGGGGTACCCAGAGGATAAAGAGGGAATGGACTGCTGAGTTGGTAAATCCACATGCCCAAGAAGCCACAGCAAGCAAGTGGCACAGTCGAGGGTGCATGAGAACAGTGTAATGCAAGGGTTTACACACAGCCACATAACGGTCATAGGACATCACCACCAACAGGATACACTCTGTTGTTCCTAACGCAAGGACAAAGTAAAGTTGAACCATGCAACCTGCATAAGATATGGTCTTCTCTGGGCCCCAGAGGTTCACCAGCAGTTGTGGGATGGAGCTGGTCGTGTAGCAGAGATCCAGGAAAGAGAGGTTTGAGAGGAAGAAGTACATGGGAGTGTGGAGATGGGAATCCAGGTAAGATAAGATGATGATGAACGTGTTCCCTGTTAGTGTCATCAGGTAGAACATCAAGATAATCACAAAGAAAACTACTTCCAGGTGAGGCCAATTAGAAAACCCCAGCAGAATTAAGTAGCTTTCAGAGGTAACATTGAATTTTTCCATCATCATTTGCTTTCTCTTACCTGAGGAGAACAATCACATAAACATATACACACACATAAAAATATTGTTCAAGGGCTGTAAGGATACATGAAGTTGTAAAGAAAGCATTTTTAACATCCCTTCACTGTTTACTACTAGGATCACTTTCCAGTATCACTTCTCAAAGGACACGTAAATGGTCAATAAATATTGGAAAAAAATGTTTAACATCTCTAACAATTAGAGAAATGCAAATTAAAACTACATTGAAATTTCGTCTCATTTCAGTCAGAAAGACAGTTATCAAGAATACAAGTAAAAATAAATGTTGGTGAAGAATGGAGAAAAAGGTACCTTCATACATTGCTGGTGGGACAGCAAATTGGTACAAATATGAAAAGCAGTATGGAGATTCCTCGAAAAATTAGAAATGGAACTACCATTTGACCCAACTATCCCACTCCTTGTTATATATTCACCATATCATAGTGACAGTGATGCAATCACATCTATGTTTTTAGCAGCTCAATTCACAATAACTAAGGTAAGGAACCAACCTAGGTGCCTCTCAATAGGTGAATGGACAAAGAACATGTTGCATACATACACAATGGAGTATTACTCAGCCTATAAGAAGAATGAAATTATGGCATTTTCCAGTAAATGGATAGATCTGAAGAGTATCATGCTAAGTGAAATACGCCATTTCTCAAAAATTGAAGGACGAAAGTTTTCACTGATTTGTGGACGTTAACCCACAATAAGGGGTGAGGGGAAGAAAAGAAATTCAGAATATTAGACAAAGGAGAATGAAGGGAAGGGATAGGAAAGGAAAAGGAAATGAAAAAACAGTAGAATGAATCTGACAAAATTTTCTTAATATGTACATATATGAATATACCACAGTGATTCCCACCATTGTGTAACAAGAAGGGGGTCCTAATCAGAATAAAATACTTTCCATGCTTGTATAATTTTATCAAAATGTACTCTACTATCATGTATAACTAAAAAGAACCAATAAAAAAACAGAAACTTTTATGATAATGAATTTGGTATCATCAGAATTATGAAGTTCAGATTGATATAAATAATAAAGGAACAAAATGAATAGTGAAGAAAAAGTCATTCTACATACTTGAGGCCTATCCAATAAGTATGGAAGGTTAAAGGGAGTTGGAAAAATAAAAGTGATTCATAAAAATTTAATGATACAGGTTTTTACATGTTCTAAAATATTTTACCATAAAAGACTAGTTAATTACAATGTAAAAAATAGTCAGTGGTAGAGTTGAAGAACATGGTGGACACCACCTGTCAATATCACCAGTGTTAAGACAAGTCAACAATATAAGTCTGCTGATTTTATTCTCGGAATAGGCATGACATCATTTCCGATATATTCCTACCAAAACAAACAAACAAACAAACAAAAAACCAACAAAAACAAATATCCTGCTTCTAATCATGAAGACACATAACCTAATCTCAAACTGAAACAAAATGTCTTGTCTGTACTCTTAAATTGTCAAGGTCAATAAAGGTAATGAGATAGAGGAATTGGTTCATATCAAACATAATAAAAGGGACGAGTAAGGTAGTTTATCTCAATAGGTCACCATGGCCTGGAAAAATAGCTACTAACAAAATTATTGAGAAAATTGGAAAAATTTGAATATGCACTGTTTAGATTATCTTGTTCCCTAATTAAATTTACTGAATTTGATACCTATATGGAAGTTATATAAAACACACCTTTTTCTTAGTCAATAAACACTGAAATATTCAGCAATAAAGTAATACCACATCTGCAACTTAACTTCCAAGTGCTTGATTATATATCATAGATCGATAAGCAGATAAATGGATACAGATGATCAATAGATAATAGAAAATAAGATAGAAAAGCTAAATCATAAAACAACATATTCATGTAAAGATGTAGTCTTCTTAAAAGAAAAATGATAGTTTTATTATTTATGTCATCTTGAAATTATACCGTATAAATATTTATGAAAATAAATAAAAATCAACTCTTAAATTGTATGTGTCATCTATACATTTGCCTTCTTACAGAATAACTAGCTTTTAACCTTTGAGTTCTGATTTATTCTAGGGAGATGCCTGAGTAAATGGAACTTGAAGAAATGCCTAAAGTTGCTAGGGAAAATAATTTCCATGGAATGAATCATCTTTATTAATAAGTGACTTAAGTTTTAGGCATTTTTAGTTTACTTCCGCTTATCTGGTTTTACCACCCAATTCCTATTACAATAATTTTGCAATGAATGAAAACATGATGAAGGATATCAATTTTAATGGTGATTTCAGTATATTTACATATGGTAAAATATATTGAGTCAGTTTGATAAGCTTATAGAACTTAGAGAAGACCCTGACCTTCTGATTTGCTTAGAGAAGAACCTTTTCTTCTGGTTCACTTACTTGCAGTCAAAACACTAAATGAAAACACATTCTGAAGTGAGGTAGCAGCAATATGGCACATGATGGCAACCACATCAACTTGAGACTGGTAAGGGTTTGAAAAAGCTAGAATCTGGAGACAAGGGTGTAAGAATGATGCGTGAAGGATGTGTGACTCTAATGAAATTTAAAAGGAGAAAATTTTAGGAAGATCAAAAATCAGTGAGCAAACCTAGAAGGAAAGAAAGGTATGAGGAGCAGGACAAGGGAGAGGAACCAGTGATGACAGAGTTGGGAGTGTTGCATCTCAAAGCAGAGACAATGAGCCACTGGGCCTGAGGAAGCTTTCTACATAAATGACTTTTCCTCTGGGACAAAGACTTACGCAGTATTTAAATTGTCAGCATAAGCTTTAACTCCTACATATTTTTAATTCCCCAGTTTAGAGAAGAAATATTAATATTTACCGAAACTGGTAAATAGATTTTGTCACTTACTATACTGCACCTAGTGAATCTTATGTTTTTTTAAAAAAAAGTATAGTTCATCAATAGTTATGAATATTAGGTAAATCTTTTTCTTTTTTAAAGATTATTTATTTATTTTTAAATTTTTTACAGACTGCATTTGTATTCACTGCACACAAATGGGGTACATCATTTTGTTTCTATGGCTGTACATGATGTAGATTCATACCATTTGTGTAATCATATGTGTACATAGGGTAGTGATGTCTGTCTTATTTCACCAATTTTCATACCCCCTCTCCTTCTCATTTCCATCTACATAATCTAAAGTTCCTCCATTCTTACTGCGCCCCCCGGCCCCCACTATATATCATCATCCACTTACCAGGGAACACATTCCGCCTTTGGTTTTTTGGGATTGACTTATTTCACTTAGCATGATATTCTCCAATTCCATCCATTTATTTGTAAATGCCATAATAGTATTCTTCTTTATGTCTGAATAATATTCCGTTGTGTATATATACCAAAGTTTCTTTATCCATTCATCTGTTGAAGGGCATCTAGGTTGGTTTCACATTCTAGCTATTGTGAATTGAGCTGCTATAAACATTGATGTGGCTGCGTTACTGTAGTACGCTAATTTTAAGTTCTTTGGGTATAAACTGAGGAGTGAGAGAACTGAGTCAAAAGGTGGGTCCATTCCAAGTTTTTGGAGGATTCTCTACACTTCTTTCCAGAATGGCTGCACCAGTTTGCACTCCTACCAGCAATGTGAAAGTGTGCCTTTTTTCTCACATCCATGCCAACATCTGTTATTGTTTGTGTTCTTGCTAATAGCCATTGTGATTGGGGTAAGATGAAATCTTAGAGTTGTTTTAATTTGCATTTCTCTAATTACTAGATATTGAACACTTTTTTTTATATATTTATTAATCACCTGTCTGTCTTCTGTAAAGTGTCTGTCCAGTTCCTTGGTCCATTTGTTGGTTGGGTTCTTTAGTAACAAAAACGGTATGGTTGGCACCAAAATAGACAGGCAGACCACTGGTGCAGAATAGAAGACACAGAGATGAACCCACATAAATACAGTCACCTCATACTAGAAAAAGGAGCTAAAAACATACAATGGAGAAAAGATAACCTGTTCAACAAATGGTGCTGGCAAAACTGGAAATCCATATGCAGCAGAATGAAACTAAACCTCTATCTCTCACCCTGCAAAAAACTCAACTCAAAATGGATCAAGGACTTAGGAATTAGACCAGAAACTCTGCACCTAATAGAAGGTAAAGTAGGCCCGAATCTTCAACATGTTGGCTTAGGATCAGAATTCCTTAACAAGACTCCCAAAGCACAAGAAATCAAAGCAGGAATAAATAAATGGGATGGACTCAAACTAAAAAGCTTTTTCTCAGCAAAGGATACAATCAATAATGTAAAAAGGGAGCCTACAGAGTAGGAGAAAATCTTTTCCACACGCACTTGAGATAGAGCACTAATCTCCAAAACTTATAAAGAACTTACAGATCTTTACACCAAAAATACAAAGAACCCAATCAATAAATGGTAAATCTTTTTCTGTCAGTTTTCAATTTTTTATCAGAACCATTAGTACTGGTTTTTGTTATATAGTTGCTATAATAACACATAGTAACCCAAGATTTAAACGTATCTTTTTCTCCTGAATCCTCCCCCTTTTCCAACTTACCACATCATTCAGTTCTCCTCCCATGGACATTTTTTTTTCTCTCATACTTACCAGTTAGCTCTGGCAGGAAAAGGAAAATAATAGTAGAATCACTTGTGATTTCCTAGTTCGAAGGTCTCTTAATTGCCCATAGTTTTTAAATGCAAATCTTAAATCTTGTAAAAGATGTCAGGAGCAGTTAATAGATGAAATGGAAACAGGAAAATGTAGAAAAATTAGTTTGTTCCTAAAACTATGAGACCAATTCAGACCTCATAAGTCTTAATAATATTGGTAAGGTAAAAAATCAATAACCAGTGGTTATCCTAATCCTTTCTATAAATCAGAACCAACCAGGATAACCAGTCATGCCATTTTTAAAAGAACTTTCTTGAACTCTCTACCCGAATCAAAACCAGCAATGATCCAATGGTAAATCATGAAAGTTCCTTCATGCAGGTTGCTAGCAGTTAAAGGATGCTGAAAAATTTTCATGAGGTTGAAAACACTATTTTGGAATATTACTCAGCCATAAAGAATGATAAATCTATGGCATTTACAGGCAAATGGATGAAATTCGAGAATATCATGCTACGTGAGATAAGCCAATCTCAAAAAACCAAAGGATGAATGATCTCACTAATAAGCGGATGACAACACATAATGGGGAGTGGGAGGTGGGCAAGAATGGAGGAAGGAAGGACTGTATACAGGGAAAAGAGGGGTGGCAGGGGTGGGGGGAAGGGAAAAAATAACAGAATGAATCAAACAATATTACCCTATGTAAATTTATGATTACACAAATGGTATGCCTTTACTCCATGTACAGAGAAACAACATGTATCCCATTTGTTTACAATAAAAAATTTTTTAAAAATAATTATAATGAACAAACAAAAAACCCCCACTATTTTTCCTTCCAATGAGTGATCCTGAGAAGTAGGGTCCAGAATGTTATGTTTTCTTTCATGTACATATAATTTTGTAATTTTTTTTCCTACAATTGTCTCCATGACCTCATGTATTAATTAGAACTAAGTGGGAGCTATGAGGCAACTTTAGCATGTTAAAGATGGTTCATGCTATAAAGAGAGGTAGAAAGGGATATGAAGCAAGGGACAAAAACATATAACAGCTTCAAGTAGTCAAAAGGTACACATTTCATGATTTCATTTTCTTCTTAATAGAGAGTGGGAAATAAAGATCTTATCAAAAATCAGTTTTATGAGCTGAGGATAAATTCTCTGTATAGCAATCAGCACTGTAGAGGGAAAAGTAGTTGCTTTTCCCCATCCCTTTATCACTAGCCTAAATCTATTGATTCTGATGATAATTACTCTTTCATACTCTTACCTAGTGCTTAAGTGATCCCTGAGCAATTCCTGTTAATTCCGTCCTGTGTCTGTCCACATTCCCTATATGTTGTCTTCCCTATCTATCCCTCATCAAGCGTGGATGACCAGGACACTAGTATTATTTTCCTTGAAATTAACTGTATAAATGACTACCTACTTCGTCGATTCTGATCTGCCATACCAATTTAATAAAGCAGAATCTTAAAGCAACTGTGATTATCGTTGCTACAGAAGAGAGACCTACTAAACATATTTATTTGTGTCCAGAAGGAGAAACTCATTAGAGCCTTCAGAGTACCAGGGGATGAGACGATCTTACCTTAGAGCAATAGGGGCCATACAAACAATTGGGGAATGTGACATGTTTTCCTCAGTTGGGGCCATTGGGATCTAAATCTCAAAGTGTCAATTAATGCCCTTGGAGAAATTGTGCTTGCTAGGCCCATTTCTCAGGAATGTTTTCAGTGTGAAACAGCAGTGTTTCGCCCACAAGGGGATAATATAATCTCCAATCATGAATCTGTATTCCAAGAGTTATTCAAAACCATGATTTAATCTGTTTACCAGGAAGCAAATCCTTTGTCTTGAATTACCTGAAAATTCTTTCCCACTTCCTTATCAGGCTAAAGGCTACATTCGACTGACAGCAATATAAGTTCTTTATTTATATAAATCTAGATCCAAATGATATAAAATTATGTATCATTAAAAAATTACTGTACTAAAACTTAATTTTAGAATCACACTCCAAAACATAAAAATTTTATTATAAAATTAATTAAAATTTATGAGAGGAAATTAGTTGATTTTATAGCTACTTGTTGAATAAACATTTTGGGAATTCAGGATGATGATAAGTAGTGAAAAAATAAACTCCAAAACATTGGGCTTTTTTGGCAACATATTGAATGATCAAGATCTTAAAAAAGTAATCAGAAAGAATATCTTCTGTTATCTACCCCCCAAAAATCAACTGCAAACCAGATTCACTCTGGAAACTATATAACATAGCACTATATTCTATATTATATATTTTGTACATTTTGTTTGTAAAAATATTAAAAACATTAACACTTCTCAAATTTCTGACTGATTGCCAGAATGTAATCAAGTGCACACACAGAAACATAGAAATTCCTGATGTTAACTAATAGTTTTGATGATTTTATTAAGTTGTTAATTGTGTAATTTAAATCATACATGTAAGCAAATGTAGAGATTTTCAATTTCAATAGAAAGAAAACCAGCAAGATTTGTGTCAATAGCACTGTGACAGAAACTGGGTCCTTTTTTCTGAGTCCTTTCTGAAATCATCCTCTATTCTGGGTTGGTAATGATTATCCAGTCTACCTACTGCATCTTGGTTTCCTTATCTATGGATTCAGCCAAACAGCATCAAAATTATTTGGAAAAATGTGTTTCTACTGAACATGCACAGTTTGTTCTTGTCATTTTCATAATACTATACAGTCTAAGACATACTTACATTGCACTGGATATTAAAGAGATGGTTTTAAAAACCCAGGAGGATGTGCATAGGTTCTCTGGAAATATTATACCACTCTATATTGGGGACTGGAGCATTCAGGAGAGTGGTACCTCTGGTGGTACGAGAACCAATTCCTGGCAGATACCAAACACAGGTACACAACTTTTAGGCCTGGAAAGACTAGTCATTTTCAGAAGTGTATGTCATATCGAGATTCTATGAAAAATTGGGATTTTCTAAACTTTTATATAAAAATCTCAGGACAAAACAATGCTGAAAGTATTGAAGTAGAAAATTCATAGCAATGTTTATTTGTGCTAGAATATTTGATATTTCTTAGGTGTGTATGTTCACTGTATTCTCATAGGAAGATTGGTTTGCTTAATTTTTAAAAATCTCCATGGGAAGGAATGTACATATTAAATTTGAAGGTAAAGGTGTGCTCTACCTTACATGTAAAGCATGAGCAATCCTGAAATTACCCTTTCAAAGAAAGCAATCTAAACTTTTATTATCCCATGCCAGAAATCCTTTCCCAAAGAACAAATGGAGAAGACCCATGCCTTTAAAACCTGGTTCTAAAGATAGCAAAGATGCATGTAGTGGAATTTTTAAGAGACAATTTGAGATGATTTTGTTGTGATTTAGAAATGTTCTCAAACATGCACAGCACAAAAACAAGGCAAAAAATGCATGCTGCCCTTAGGGGATTGATTAAAATAAATGCTGGGGTTCTAGTTCAACAAATACTTTTGGTTAAATGTAACATGTATAATGCATAATCAAAAGCTTATTTTGCCATAATCAATTTTCTGGTCATTTTATATGCTAACTCAATAAATCTCTAAAACAACCCATTTGTTGTGGGAATTCACATAATTGTGATATCTTCATTTCACGGATAAGTGGGCTGAGATATAGAGAAGCTATGGCACTGACTGAGCTAGGGATTTGCATCCAGGCAACTGATCCTGAATCCCTGTGCTTTACCACTACATTCAATTGTGTATACAAAACTGTATTTAGTGTCTTAAATATTTTCGGAAATGTGGATGTGCAAGGTGGGAGACAAGTTGCTCTAAACTTCTTTTACCAACAGAGAGACTGAGACCCTGAAAAAGAGCGGTGGTGGCCAAGGTCACCCAGTTTTGATGTTAAGAAAAGGTTTGAACTTGGAAATGAACCCCTTCCATGTAGTTCACCATCCTTGTAGAGAGGTATTCTTGGTTGATATCTGGGTTGGCTGTGAAAACAAATGTCCCATCTACCATCTCACTGGAAGAATGAAACATTATTTTTTTTTCTGTTTTTTTTTTTTTTTGGTTCCAGGGATTGAACCTAGGGGCACTTAACCACTGAGTCACATGCCCAGTCCCCTTTTCAAAAAATACTTTATTTTGAGACAGGATCTCACTATGTTGCTTGAGGTCTCATTAAGTTGCTGAGGCTGACTTTGAACTTGAGATCCTCCTGCCTCAGTCTCTCGAGTCACTGGGATTACAGTCTGGCACCATCATGCCTGGCCTCTTTATTCCAAGTATATTTAAAACCTACAGAACTGTTTTTATGACATTGTTTCAACCAGCCCCTAGCTGGAATGATCAATGACAAAATTGATAAAGGTTTTAATAAATTCAAGTTAAAAAAAACCAAATCCTTTTGTTGTTAAGATAAGTAAGTCCATTGCATTTTCAAACTGAAAAATTCAGAATTACAATACTTTGGAAGAGGACTATAAGCCAGTGGGGCACAAGTCAAAGTAGAGATGAGTTATATACTTGGGAATGAGAAGACCTATGCTCAACTGTGTTGAAACAGAGGACACCAGTTAGAAACACGTAAAACCAATGCAATAAAGATAATATTAAACAATATTCCAGACTATGCTTCTCGAGCAAGAAAGGAAAGGCTGATCAAATACCCTAAAAAAAAAAGAAGACAAAAACAGAGAAGGAGAGGAATTAAAGATATCTGGGGGCTGGGGAGATAGCTCAGTCAGTAGAGGGCTTGCCTCCTAAGCACAAAGCCCTGGGTTCGATCCCCAGCACCGGAAAAAAAAAAAAAAAAAAAAGATATTTGGGTCTTGGAAAACGTCAGTACAGAAGTAGCTTCATACCCCAGCTCCTATGCAGTTCAGAATCAAAAGGGCTAGAGAACAGCTACTCAGTGAAGTGGTGAGTGTACTGAGGGTATTATTTAGGTTCAGTATTGAATAGTCAAACTCTGGTTACTGGGATGAGTAAGGAGATTTAATCGGTTCTGAATTTACATCTAATGCTAACACCAGCACAGGTTTGGTGGTGGTATTGGGTTACACAAAGTGGGAGGTAGAGAGACATACTTGACAAAATTATTATAGAAACATTTACATTCTTCTGATTCTTGAGAAAGGTACAACAATATGTATTAGAGAGACATAAATAAATATTTCTCCAATTAAAAACATTTAACAAATGGTGCTGGTAAAATTGGATATCCATACTTAGAACAATGAGATTAGATTCCCATCTCTCATCCTGATAAATGTGAACTCGAAATGTATCAAAGACTTAACTATACAACTTAGAAGAAAACATAGGGGGAACACTTCAATTTATAGGCACTGGCAAAGAGTTCCTTAATAAGACCCCTATAGATCAAGAAATAAACATTAAAACACCTCTGCATAGCAAAGAAAACAGTGTGAAGAAATAATGGAAAGAATGGAAGAAGATCATTTTAACCTCTCCTCCAACACAGGACTAATGTTCAGAATATACAAATAATTTAAATAACTCCACATTAAAAATAAATAAATAACCCAAACAATAATTGGGCAAATGAATTAAATGCAGAAATTTCAAAAGGAGTACAAATGGTCAACCACTATATGAAAAAGTGTCTCACATTTTTAGATATCCTGGAAAAACAAATCAAAGCTACAATGAGATTTCAGTTTGCACCATTTAGGATGGCAAGCATCAAGAATGTAAATGATTTAGGTCTTCAGCCAGTAAATAAATCTAGAGACTATTATGCCAAGTGAAATTAAAAATACCAAAGGTCCAATGTTCTCTCTGGTATTTGAATCTTAACACACAATGCCAAGGGGAGCGGGAAGAACAGAGGTTCAGAAATTAGACAAAGGGGAATGAAGGGAAGGGAGCGGGGAAATGAATAGGAAATACAGTAAAATGAATTGAACAAAACTTTTACACAACCAGTGTAACTCCACATCATGTACAACCACAAGAATTGAATCCTAATTAGAATAAGTTATACTCCATGTTAATATGTCAAAATATACTCTACTGTCATGTATATCTAAAAAGAACAATTGTAAAAATTTTTTTAAAGAATGCAAATGACAATAGAAGCTGGTGATGATGTAGGGGGAAAGAACTCTTATACACTGCTGTTGGGAATGTAAATTAGTACAAGTAGTACAGTCACTGTGGATATCAGTACAAGGTTTGCAAAAACAAAAACAAAAACAAAACAAAGCAAAACAAAAAAAACAAAGCTAAAAATAGATTTCCAATGAAACCCAGCGATTGAAAAGAATTAAAGTAGCATATTTTATGCATGCTCATGTTTACAGATGCACAATTCACAATAGTCAGGTTATGGAATCTGTCCTGGTGTCTAAAAGATTAATGGAAAAAGAAAATGTGCTACATATAAACAATGAAGTTTCATTCAGCCATCAAGAAAAAGAAAATATGTCTTTTTCAGGAAAATAGATGATAGTCTAGACCATAATTTTGAGTGCAATAAATTAGATTTAAAGATAAAGCATAATTTTCTCTCATATGTGGAAGCTAAAAGAAAAAAAAAACACAGGAAAAAAGGGACTTCATGAAATCAGAAGGGATACCAGGAGATTAAAGGAAGGGGGTCAGGGGAATGAGGAGGGCAGGTTGTGGGATGTATTGGGGGATGAAATTGATCAAAGTGTATTTTTATGTAGGCACAAGTAAACCAGTCATTCTGTATAATAAATATGAACAAATAAAAATCTATTTTTTAGGAACAGGTGGCAACATTTTAATAATTAGTAGAAATATTGAATATTAGTATAATAAAGAATATTAGTAGAATAATGAATACACCACTGGCTAAAGAAATACCACAATCAATAAGATATATGAAAGAATAACTCACAAGTATTTGAAGTTGACATGAGTTATGAATCTTTATGACTCTTTGTATTTGTAATCTTATTTAGTCTTTCAAGAAATCTTCAATACCCACATTTGATAGATAAAGAACATGTGTTTTATAGATTCTTGGGGTTGCACAGCATGTCAGACTGGAAATTGAATGTGTTTCAGTTATGAAAAATCCATATATTTTTTCCTTATAAGAAGATATTTCCAGAGGATGAAAATGTAAGAATGTGTATTTAAATGTTGGATCATTTAATATATTACATGGAGCAACATGTAAGATATGAAGGGGGATACATATTGAGCCAGAACTGAGGAGCAGACATGAGTAATATTGGAGAATGTGCATTTCTATATGCCATGAGACTTTAAAGAATTTTAAACTAAAATGATAAGACCTCAACTTCATTATTACATTAAGGGTAGTACCAGGTAGTTTTGAGTATGAAACATTGGAAATAAATATATTAATGTTACTGCAATCTTTTCTGCAGTTGATAATTTGGTCCTTGACTAGCAGAAAATTGCTAAAAATATAAAGAGGAAAAGTGCAGGAGATTGATATAGGATGTTGGTGTGGAAATTTCATTAGATTTGCATCCTTTGGGAATGAGATGAGTCAATGATAATGATGTTGTTTTAAAGTCTAGAGGACTGAAGAGAAGGTGGTGATTTTGTCATGAAGTTTAATATCAAGAAAATCACTTTTAGGAGCAGAAGTTTAAAAGGACTCTAAAAACTGATGTCAAATTTCAAGGAAGATGTTATTAATTATCTGTAAGAAGGAATTGCCTTCAATTATAAAAAAGGAGAACAAGTTTTGTTAATGAGGATCTGACTTATAACTGATGAATAATGAAAAATTTGTTTCTTCTTTTGCAAACATTAAAGAAATTCTATCATTTATCATGAATGTCATATATTTGAGTAAAATATTTATGCAGACAATAATTTAATGTGTTATATAATAAATATTTTCACAAAAAATAATACTGGAAGGTGGAATTGTTCAACTTGCTACAATTGTGGACCGTTCTACATCTTGAGAGTTTATGATCCCCTTCCCCCAGAATGATTCTTGACAGCAAATATATAGTACTTGTGTACTATTAAGTTGCAGATTTCAGGTTCTTTGTATTTATATAATGTGAACACACTGGGAATCTGTGAAGGGCTAAAATGTGGAGAAAGTGGGAATTGGAATGTTGTAGTAGTGAAACTGTTTTAAAATATACTGTTGAAATTTATTTCTTGCCATAACCTCACATTCCTTCCATTGTTCTAGCAGTAGAGTCACCACATCATGGGACCTGAACTTTCTTTTACTCTCAGGAGACTCATTATCTCAGATTGCCTTTTCTTAAATGCAGTGAATCCTTTAGGTATATTTCCCTAGACTGTACAAATTATTTTCAAAGACACTGTATGAACTAATGACTAAAACCAACTGAATTTACTAAGTGACTCTTAGGCAAAAGGGACCATAATGGGATGATTAATAATTATTTTGATTAATTATTTTTGACTGCTTATCTATGTGTATCAATAGCTCTGTTAGTATGCATGTTGCATGTCTTTTTAAAGGATAATGAATACATTAATTTTGTTAACTATATTCTGAATATTATACTCCATTTGTACAAACATGATTCTTGTTACGAATATAATGCAATATTATAATCTGTAGGATTATGTCTACAAATTGGTAATTGATGTGATGTGACCAGGCAATTTTTAAAATTCTTAACTGTAGATGGACAAAATACCTTTATTTTTGTTTGTTTACTTTTATGTGGTGCCAAGGATTAAACCCAGTACTCCACGTGTGCCACCCAAGCACTCTACCTCTAAACCACAACCCTAGCCCCATGACCAGGAAATTTTGATTTGAGAGAAGTATCAGAAAAATTATTTTAATTTTCAAATAACTGACAGTAATCAAGGTACTTTCACAAGCATCTCACTTAAAACCACCAAAAATTATGACTGTATAAAGACAATGAGATACATTCTTCTAAAATAATTATGATAAAAAGTTAACATTCTTTATTGTCTAAAAAATTTGTTAGAACATATTAGATGTAACTACCTGTGCGTTCAATATGAACTTTCTACTAATTATTCATCTTTATTCATGCAATAAGCCATCAAAAGATCTGAAAACAGAACATGCTGATGATTTGGGGCAAATTATTTGCCCAAATATGCCTTTGGATCCCATGACTTAGCTAAAGTCAGTTTTCAGGGTTTTTTTTTGTTTGTTTGTTTGTTTCTTCCAGGATCTAATTCCAGGATGCTGTGTTGCATTTACTTATGTTTTCCAGTCTCCTCAATCTTGGTTTCCTTTTTGTCATGACCTTGACATAAAAATGAGGCCACACAGAAGAATGAGACTGGGTATACCTGGGCTGGAAACTGGAGTTATCTTCTGTGATTTCCTGGAAGACACATTTGTGCCAATAATCCTGTCCTTCAGCATTACAAAAAGAAGAGATAAATTGAGCATGTGCATTAGGAATCTACTGCACAAGACTAAATATAAGATGAAGTGGACAAAAATGGAAGTCATCAGTTTTGATAGAGAGGAGAAATTCACAGGCTAAAGAAGCTGGTACTGCCACACAGTGACGCTCCCTTACTATAAGGAAAGACAGACGTCACTCTTGATTTTTCATGAAGTTGTATCACAAATTCATGAGTTCTATATAAATGCCATTTCACAAACTTTGACTTAAGGGTTAGGATTGGAAATGTGAGGATTTCAGAGCTTCTAGCTTACTTTGGGTATGGTTGACTACAAGAATAGTCATGAGAGCTAAGTATTTATTGTCATACCTGATTTTGTCACAGATGATTGTGTAAAGTTAGGTTACCTCTTCTCTTCCCATCAGTTTCCTTTTGCAAAGTGAGTAAATTTATCTCTGTCATACTGCTTAAATTAAAATTGCACACATTACATATAAATGATTTGAAATATGGAAAACATTTAAAACAATATCTCTGTGAAGGAAGTTTTGTTAGCTGATTTCTGCTTTAGACTACAAATTAAAAAGACTCATGAAAATATGGTTAGGATTCAATAACATATGTGTTATAATCACAGCACTCTAATGGAAATAAATGTTTAAACATGTGAAAGAGAATTTATACATCTTATAAGCCAAAACAGGAGAATAGAGGACAGGGAATTTTAAAATTGGAAAAAAAAGATTCAGGTACAGAATGATGGATGACAGATGACAAAATATGACATTTTATTCATCTTCCCTCCACTGAGAACCATTATTTATAATAGCTATTCATATAAATCTACAGCTCATATACATATTCATATACATGTAACAGCTATTCATATACAAAAAAAGCTTTCACAAGTTACATAGTTGAAATGAGAAATTATAGTACCTAGTGTCTCAGAGAAATAAGAAAAAACATTGAGAAGAAGGAGAGTATCGCATTATCAGCATCACTTATTTCCCAAGACCTGAGAGGCAACAAACAAAAAGAGAATACCACTCCAAATGGGGATGAATAATGAAGTGAGCAGTTAGATATTGCACCCATCCCTTCTCAAGACAAACCCAGGACCAGGGCAGATCCTGTGATCCCAGGACTCAGTCTAGTCCACAAAAACCCTAGTCCATAGACCAGCACCTACACACCAACCTCTAGGTTGGAAACTATGTCGTCTAGGTCACATTCCAACATCAGGTCAGGTCCAGGGTCCAGGCTCATCTGTGTGGTTCCAACAACTTCCAGTTGTTATTACTTCATGCTTCACACCTGGTAGTGTGTCTATTATGAAAACAATCAAAGGTAACAAATGTTGGCAAGGATGTGAAGAAAAGGGAAATTCCCTCACTGTTGGAGGGAAGGTAAGTCATTTCATTATGGAAAACACTATGAAAATTTCTAAAAAAAATTTTTTATCTACAATATGATGAAAACAAAATCTCCCTTTTGAGTATGTATCTAAAGCAACTGAAATCCCAATGTCAAAGATACCTTCTGTACATCCACGTTAATTACAACATTATTCCAATAGCCAAAATGTGGAAAATTCTGAGTATCTACTGATAAATGAATGAATAAGTTAAATGCATTATGTATGTATATAGGATGTGTGTGTGTGTGTGTGTGTGTGTGTGTGTGTGTACATACACATTAGAATACCTTAGAAAAAAAAGAAACCCTGATATCTTGAAAACATGGCAAACCAGAGGACATTATGATGAGTGAATCCCTGAAAACAATAAAAAATACTGCATGTTCTCACTTATGTGAATCTAAATATGCTGAATTCATAAAAGTACAGACAACTTGAATGCTTCTTGCCAATTGGTCTGGAGATTCAGAAGAAAATGGGAAATGAGAAAATCTTGATCAAAGGAGAAAAATTTTAATTTAACAGGAGATATATTAAGTTGACTTCTACAACATGGTGACTATAATTAATGCCACTGTTTACCTGCAATTTTCTAAATTAAATCACTTACATCTTAAGTGATTTCAATGTACAAAAAATGTATATGAAGAGATGAATATGTCAATCAACTTGAATAAATAATTTCATACATGCTTATATTAAGATATATTGTACACCATAAATAAATAGAGGAAAAAGTTTATGTGGTAAAAGATGAGAATGCTGCACAAGTTGTCCAAAGCTATAATGCTATCCACAGTGCCAGATATTTCAAAGTAATAATTTGTGTTTTTTTATTTTAAAACGTTTGTATTTAAGAAGGCCACTATAAACTGGAAAAGGGAACAATTCAACAAGAATATATAATTATAGAAATTATTTATGCCCCAAATGTCAGTGCACCTTTATTACATCAAGAAAAAAAAAAAAGATAATATTGACATTAAATCCTGATAGACCTCAATAGAATAATACTGGGGGATTCCAAAAAAACCCTATCACCAATAGATAGATCATAAAACATAAAATCAAAACAGACATTTCTGACTTTAATAGTACTATAAATAAAAAGATCTAACACAAATTCTACAGAATATTTACCCAAAAGTACCAAATTCAATTTCTTCTCAGCAGTTTATGAAATCTTTTCCAAAACAGACAATATTCTATGTCACAATGTAAGTCTTAGCAAATACTGAAACACTGATATAATCCCATGCATCCTATCAGATAATAATGGAATGAAACCAGAAATCACAGCAAGAAAATTATGGAAACCATATTAAACACATAGCAACTGAATAAATCTTTTTAAAATGAGGAATTCATCATGGAAGAAATTAGATAAGCTAAGAAGAAATTCTTAAAACAAAAACAAATAAACAGATAAAACATACAAAAATCTCTGGGACAGTATGAAGGTAGTTCTAAGAGGAATGTTTATAACAGTCAGTGCCTACATTAAAAAAGTATATAAAGATTGCAAATAAATATATTCATGCTACCCCTCAAGGCAATAGAAAAGGAAGAATAAACTAGTTTAAAAAGCAGTAGAATACAGGAAATAATTAGGATCAGAGTCATAATTAATGAAATTGAGAATAAAAAAATCAATACACAAGATCAACACAACAAAGAATTGGTTATTTGGAATGATAAACAAGATTGATAAATGATAAATCCCTAGCTAAACTCACCAAAAGAAAGAAAGAAACCAAAATTAACAAAATTCATGATGAAAAAGGAAGTATCACTTCACACACTTCAGAAATCCAGAGGATCATTAGAAAATATTTTGAAAATTTACCCACCAATAAACTGGGAACTCTAAAAAATACTGTCAAATTTCTAGACACATAAAGACTGGCCCAAATCAAACAAAAAGATATAGAAAATATAAACAGACTAATATCAAGCAATGAAATTGAAACAGCAATTAAAAACCTTCCAACAATGAAAAGTCCAGGACCAGATGGATTCTTATCTGAATTCTACCACATCTCTTTAGAAGATTTAAAACCAGTCTTCCTAAAATCATTTCATGAAATTAAAAGGGAGGGAACACACCCAAATATATTTTATGGAGCCAGTATAACCCTGATACAAAAACCAAAGATATACCAAGAAAATAAAACTATAGACCAATATCCCTGATGAACATAAATACAAAAAATACTTAACAAAATATTAGCAAACCACATTCAAACTTACATGAAGAATATAGTATACCATGATCAAGTGAGTTTCATTCCAGAGAGCAGGGTTGGTTCAACGTACAAAAATTAATAAAAGTAACTCAACACATAAATAGAATCAAGGACAAGAATCATATGTTCATCTCAGTAGATGCAAGAAAGGCCTTTGAAGAAATCCATCATCCATCCAATTTAAAAACACTGGAGAAACTATTGGCAAAATATACTTACCTAACCATGTAAAAGGCTATATGTGATAAACCCAAGGGCATTATCATACTGAACAGAGAAAAACTCTTAATGGTTTCTTCTAAAGTCAGGAAAAAGACAAGGATGTCCACTCCCACCACTCCTAGTCAACATAATCCTTGAAACTCTGCCCAGAGTACTCAGGCGAGAGAAAGAAATTAAAGGAATTCAAATAGGAAAAGAGGCCAAATTATCTCTTTGCTGATGACATGATCCTATACATAGAACACCTAAAAAACTCCACTAGAAGACTTCTAGTGCTGATAAATAAATTTAGTAAAGTAGCAGGATACAAGATAAACATCCATAAATCCATATCTTTCCCATACTCCAGTAGTGATTCTACTGAGAAAGAAAACAGAAAAACTATCCCATTCCACAACAACTCAAATAAAATAAAATACTTGGGAAATAATATTACCAAGGAGATGAAATACTTCTAAAATGAAAATTATGGAATATGGAAGAAAGAAATTGAAAAGGACTTTAGAAGTTGGAAAGACCTACCATGTTCTTGGGTACACAGAATTAATATTATGAAAAAGGTCATATTACCAAAACATCATACAGATTTAATGTAATCCTTTTCAAAATATCGGTGGTCTTCTTCACAGAACTAGAAAAATAAGTCCTAAAATTCATTTGGAACAACAAAAAATCCAGAATAGCCAAAACCATCTTGAGAAAGAAGAGTGATTCTGGAGGCATCATAATACCTGATCTCAAATTATATTACAACACGATAGTAACAAAAACACCATGGTATTGGCATCAAAATAGTCATAAAGACCAATGCAATAGAACAAAAGACAGAAACAAACCCACATAGTTCTAGTCATCTGATCCTTGAAAAAAGTTTCCAAAATATATGTTGGATAAAAGATAAACTTTTCCACAAATGGTACTAAGGAAACTGGATATGCATATGCAGAAAAATGAAACTAGATTCTTTTCTCTCACCCTGTAGAAAATACAAGTCACAGTGGATCAAAGACTTAGAAATTAGACTAGTAACCTTGCAACTGCTAGAAGAAAACGAAGGGCATACATTCCAACATTTTGGCACAGGCACTGACTTCCTTAACAAGACCCCTAAAATACAAGAAAAGAAAAACCAATAATTGATAAGTGGGATGCCATCAAATTAGAAAGCTTCCACACCTCAAAGGATGTGAGCATGAAGAGAGAACCTGCAGAACTGAAGAAAATCTTTGCTTGCCACTCTTCTGACAGCAGATTAATTATCCAAAATATATAAAGAATTCAAAGAAAGAAAGAAAGAGAGAGAGAGAAAGAAGGAGGGAAGGAAGGAAGGAAGGAAGGAAGGAAGGAAGGAAGGAAGGAAGGAAGGAAGGAAGGAAGAAAGAAAGGACCTAATCAAGAAGAAATGGGCAAAAGAACTAAACAGACATTTCTCAAAACAAAAAAATGCATATGACCAACAAATACATGAAAAAAATGTTCAGCATCTATAACAATCAGGGAAATACAAATCAAAATTACATTAAGATTTTATTTCACTCCATTCATAATAAAAATTATCAAGAATACAAATATATTCAGTATTGGGGAAGATATGGGGGGGGAAAGTACACTTAAACATTGTTGGGACAACAAATGATTGCAAATGGTCTAGAAAACATAATGGAGATTTCTCACAGAATTACAAATGAAACCAAAAGGAGACTCACTTATCCCACTCCACTCCAGTATTTATCCCAAAGAATTAAAATCAGCATACTATAGAGATTTGGCTACATCAGTGTTTCCAGCAGCACAACTCACAATAGCCAAGATAAGGAATCAGCCTGGGTGCCCATCAGTAAATGAATGGATTAAGAAATTGTGTTTTACTCAGCCATAAGTTTTGGTGTTTGTCAGCACTTAATAGAGAATATCATACTAAGGGAAATAGCCAGATTAAAAAAAAAATCAAGGATTGAATGTTTTCTCTGATATGTGGAAGCTACAGCAACGTCTTGGGTAGGACATGAAGGGTTGGATATCATAATGATTTAGGGAAGATCAGCAGAATAGAATAAGGATCCTGAGGTTGAGGGAGAAGGACAGGAAAGGGGAGGAAATGTAGAATGAAATTGACAAAATTACAGTATGTGCATGTAGAATGTATGAAAGGGAATTTTGTCTACATGTGAGTCTACAAAGCATCAATTAAAAATAAGTAAATAGAGAAGTGGAAGATCTACCAGTAGAGTAGAGGAAGGGGAATTTGGGGGGTGGGGAGAAGCAAGGGAAAGGGGGATAATGAGGGACTGAAATGGAGTAAATTAAATTCCATGTATGCTTGATCATGCCAGGATGAACCCAACTATTAGGTACAATATAATGCACCAACAAAAGAAAAAAAGACAAAAAATGAATACTATCTATGTACTTTGAAACAAATTTGTATTCACGTGTTATTTTACTCTATATACTCTTTATTATTGCTGGAGATCTTTTTATATACACAATTACTGCTTCTCAATTTCATGGGTAGTAGGTTAAGGACAAAGGAGCACACACCCCTGCTATTGTTCAGGTCAAGTTGGAGAGTAAGGTAGAGTCACATACACAATAAAAGAACAACTGAACAGAATCAGCTCAATTACAAGCCACATAGGAAACTGAAGGTGATTTGGGGGTGTAGTTTTATTGTATAATGTAAGAAATAGTATTTGAATTAATTATAGCTAAATTTTAATGGCCTCAAAGATCATAGCTAACAACTGCCTTACAGAAAAAATTCAAGCATTGCCAAGATGCTACTTTATATTGAATTCTTCTTTATTCAGTAGTCCAATCCAGTTTATATGACAAACAATTAAAAGGGTGACAATCATACTTCACTTATTTTAGATGGAGGTGGTGATAATATAGACAAAAAATATTTCTTATATAAGATACATTTCTTTATTTGGAAAATATATAAGTTGGCTTTCATAATATAATTGGTAACTACAAATATTAGAAAACTTTTCCATAAGACAGTATTAATAGCAAATTTTCGCAATATATTTTCAAGTGATTATTTTAAAAATGTATTGGTTTCTAGTTATTACTGGAGGCTAGTTCTCCATCAGCTTCATATATTCTCTATAGTTATTTCACTATTTGGTGCTCTAAGCATTTACTTTACATGATTATATGCTGACTGTGATGATCATTACTTGACAAGTTATCAGCACTTCCAAGCACCTTCTATACTTACATGTTTCTTACTGCCATCCAAAAAAGAAAAAAAAGAAGAAGAAGGATGTAAAATAACTACTTCTGGTGCATACTGCACAGGTGTTTTTGCTACAATTTATGAATTTATCCATACTGTGATAGGAAAAATGCAAATTAAAATTATCCCCAAATTTACTCTTCAACACAGTATAGCAGTTTTGGAGAAAAAGAAATTCATTTGTTTTACTACATCTTTATCTAAATCGCAGATATAAAATAAAAGTATTCCTAGAAAGAAATAAAAAGTACACATTCTAGAGATTTTTAAGTTAATGATAGCATCTTTCCATCAGAATTAAAAAAAAAAAAATTCTCTTTCACATATGTTTAAAACCAGTTCCATGCATCATTTTCAATTAAGAAAATACTTTGGACTCTAGGATTGTGATGTGGAAGAAAAATCACTGTTGGTGGTTGATCCTTAATTTAATGACTCTGTTCTCCACAGTAAATGGTATTTATGCAGATTGCTTTGATTTGTATCAGTTAGAAAAAACTTTGTTGCCTTTCAAGAGTAGTTGCTTAGTAAATGCTGACTGAGTGAAAGGGTGATAGATGAATGCATGGACAGATGAACCATTGGTGAAGAGATGCACCATTACACTGTGAATGTCACAATCATACAGGTTATTCTCGCCCCATTAATCTCTTAACTGCCCCTCTCACATCTTTATTTCTGAGGGTACAGATGAGTGGATTGAGGCTCGGTGTGACAACAGTATAAAAGAGGGCAATGAACTTGCCTCGTTCTTGAGAATTTTCTGATGGGGGCTGGAGATACATGCACAAGGCTGGAATGTAAAACAGGGAAACCACCATAAGATGGGCTCCGCATGTCCCAAAGGCTTTCTGAAGTCCAGTAGTTGACTGCCTGAGCAATGGCACCATAGGACGTCAGAATGAGGATGAGAGGCATGAGAGCAAACAGAGAGGTTGTGACCATAATGGTCATCTCATTAGCACGAGTGTCAACACAAGATAATTGCAGGAGTGCAGGTACTTCACAGAAGAAATGATCCATTTGTCGATTTCCACACAGGGGTACCCAGAGGATAAAGAGGGGATGGACTGCTGAGTTGGTAAATCCACATGCCCAAGAAGCCACAGCAAGCAAGTGGCACAGTCGAGGGTGTATGAGGACAGTGTAATGCAAGGGTTTACACACAGCCACATAACGGTCATAGGACATCACCACCAACAGGATACACTCTGTTGTTCCCAGTGCAAGGACAAAGTAAAGTTGAACCATGCAACCTGCATAAGATATGGTCTTCTCTGGACGCCAGAGGTTCACCAGCAGTTGGGGGATGGAGCTGGTGGTGTAGCAGAGATCCAGGAAAGAGAGGTTTGAGAGGAAGAAGTACATGGGAGTGTGGAGATGGGAATCCAGGTAAGACAAGATGATGATGAACGTGTTGCCTGTCAGTGTCATCAGGTAGAACATCAAGATAATCACAAAGAAAACTACTTCCAGGTGAGGCCAATTGGAAAAACCCAATAAAATGAAGTAACCTTTGGAGGTAACATTAACCATTTCCATTGTTAATCATTTTCTGTTACCTGGGAGGGAAAATCATATAAACTCACAAAAAAGTGGTGAATTACTTTCAAGAATCCAGGAAAATGTGAAAAGGAACAAGTCAATAACAAGGCCATGCCTCTCTTCAAGATTTGTACAATTTGAGTATGAAATAAAACTATTCCAATAATCAACTAAACAACTTATGAATCCCTAAGTTCATTCTGATACAAAAACTTAAAAAGTGAAGTTTGAAGAAAAAAGAAAAAAACTCTTCCATGAGCTAGCAGCCGATTTATAAATATAAAAGGAATAATTTAGAAAATATGTGAATGCAAAATTAGTGGGCAAATATTTGGTGAAGGAGAGGTTATTTACATCTCCACAAGTTACTTGCTAATTACAAAGTAAAAAATAGTGAACTTTACATTTGAAGAACCTGGTGGACACGCCCACTACCATGAGATGAATGCCAGCCTCAGAGCAATACTGAGTGAAACCAACCTCATGTGGTGGCTGATGAGATGCTCTCGACAGGTCATGATGTTAATCACTGAGATTATATTTCCAAAAATACACAGTCTAATTCTTTTTTAAAAATATTTTTAGATGTTGATATATCTATATTTTATTCATTTATTTATATTCAATGCTGAGAATTGAACCCAGTGCCTCACACATGCTAGGCAAGCACTCTACCACCGAGCCAGAACCCCAGCCCTACACAGTCTGATTCTGATAATAAAGAAACATGACACAAACTCAACCAGAGAAAAAATAATATGCCAGGGTTCTTTGAAAATGTTGAGATCACTAAAGGCAATGAAGATTGATGAATGGGCCCAGGTTAAAGGAGATCAATAAGGCAGAATATGTGTGGGTCCTACACTTGAAAAAAAATAGTGATTGACAAAATTGTTGAGACACTTGTAGAATTCTAAAATTAGAATAAAACTGTGTTTGTTTCATGTGCTGGAAATTGAATTCAAGGGTGCTTGACTAAGCTACATCCCCAGTCCTTTTTATTTTGAGACAGGATCTTGCTAAGCTGCTGCTGAGGCTATCCCTGTTATTTTTATTTTGTTAACTGTACAGAGTTTATTTAAAATACCATCCATGCTCCGCAAAAATTAACACTAAAAGACCTAGTGGTAAAGGAAGACAACATCTCCAATTACCCTCAAATATTCCAGAAAAAGTAATGGATGGTAGATATATGTAGATATTAAATAGGTAGGTAGATGATAGATGATCGTAGGCAGACAGATATGAGGTAATTAGGTAGATGATAGATACATATATAAAAAGTTGCATGATAAAACAAAGCTCTTCAGGGGAAATTATTAACTATTATATAATCTGGATAAAGGAAAAATGGCATTCTTTGTACTGATTTTTATAATTGTTGTATATGTTTGAAATATTATCATAATAAAATGTTACCAAGTGAAAATGCAAGATAATTTCATATTTCATCCAGATATTTTCCTTTCCATATGAAAAGTAACTTCCTAAAAGTAGCTTCCTGCCTAGTTCTTCTCACGCATCCTATGGTAAGTGGTAATTAGTAAGTTAATGCTAACAGAAGAAATGCCTAGCCTAGATAAGAAGCAAACCAAATAATTCAGGGTTTTTTTGAGCATTTTCAAGTTCTTTCCATTTATGTGGACAGTTTCCACAAAACAAACCAAATAATTCTGTTTTCTTTTCAGCATTTTCAAGCTCCTTCCATTTATGATGAAAAGACAAAATATTTTCAAATTTAGTAGTGATTTCAAATTCTTTCTGTAGGGAAAGAGATATTTAGCCTCACTAGATGTGCTTAAGAAAGAATTTTATATTCTAAATTGTTCACCTCCACTTATAACTTTTCTCTTAACAGTAAAATAAAATATAAATATGATGCCTACAAAAACACAGACACACATGGATATTTGTGATGTGAAAAAGATAGGAAACTGGAGAAAAGAATGTTAGAATGATTAATAAAGGATGTGCAGATATAACTAAATCTGTAAAGAGAAATTTTTAGGGAAAGAATGATCAAAAATCCAATGATGAAGCACAGGGGGAAGGAAAGGTATGAGACATAGAATAATGGGGAGAAACCTAAGGACAGCACACAGAACTGGAAGCATGTCCATCACTGGGTTGAGAAATCTGAACCAAAGGGCCTGAGGAAGGTTTACATATGATGTCCATATTTTTCTAGGATAATAAGTGCCACAGTGTTTAAAAGTTAATCATAAATTTAAATTAACATATATTTTCAGTTTTAATTTACCAGTTTAGAGAAGAATTGTGAATATTTAATAAAAGAATCAAAAGGATTTTGTCATTTAAAATATTGGACCTAGGAAGTGTTATACTTCTGTTGAAAAAAAATTATTTCAACAAATAGTTATGCCTCTTAGGTGATTCTTTTCCTTTGGTGGGTTTTTAATCATTTGTTGGAAACATCAATACGTCCTTTTGTTTCATGGTTATTGTAATGAGACAGTAAATATCCACCTTTCCTTGGAATTCTTTGCCTCCTTCAACGTTGACCAGTCCCTCTTTACTCCTTTCATGGCCATTACTTCCTAATAAGCTCTGGCGCAAGAATAAAGAAATCACAGTAGAGCCACCTATGTTTTAGTTCATGTTTTATAAATGAAACTCTGATAAAAGACATCAGGAATGGAGAATTGGTTCAATTTCAGCAGGAAAATGAGAACCATTCAATTTGATTCCAAGGCTTTAAGACCAATTCAGACATTATAATCCATAATGGAATTCATCATGCAGATGAATCACTAACCAGTTATTACATTAATCTATTCTGTAACTCAGTAAACATCTAGGATAGTCAGTTAGAACATTAAAAATAAAGCATTGAAAATTCTATAGTTCAATCAAATGATAACAATAGTCAACTAGCAAATCATGAAGATTCCTTCACTTACAGGTCATTGCCATTTCAGGGATGATGACAATTTTCCCAGATATATTTTTAACATTTCCTCAGAAGGGGAAACACTACATCATGAAAAATATGAATTCAAATGTTGTAGTTAATTCCCCTCATAAAGATGTCGTTTTCTTGCTTTTATACAGTTGCCTCCAAGCCTTAGTACTAAAACAAAGTGACTTATATCTTTATTATTATATGGACTTTCTTTAGCATTCTTATAAAGACAGCTTAGAAAGGGATATGAAACAAGGGACAAAAAATACAAGGAAGAAAGGGTAGTAAGTCAGTTTGATTTTCTTTTAATTGGAGGGGAAGAAAATAAAGACCTTACCAAAACTTACTTTAAAGGCTTAGGGGTAATTCTCCACTAGGTTTAGAAGTCAGCATTGTAGAGGTAAACCTGGTCACTTTTTCTCATCCCTTTATCATTGACCAACATTGGTGGATCCTGATTCACTTCTTTCACACTCTTACCTAGCATTTAAGGAGTACTTGAACAAATTCTTTTCACTTCCATCCTTCTTGTGCCTGCCCACATTCCATGTATGTTGTCATTCCCATCTGTCCCTCAACACATGTCGATGATCTGATTGAGGATGCTGGTCTCTCTGAAGTCATCAGCATAAGTGGCTGCCTGTACTTCAGATTCTCATCTAGTATTTCAAGTTAGTAAGGTAGCGTTCAAAAGGAACTGTGATTACAATTACTAAAAAACAGAAAACCCTGAGTATAATAAACATATGTGTATGTAGTCCGGAGAAACTCATTAGAATAAGGATGGACCTTTATTCTAAGAGCAAATGGAGTCTTTGTAGAAATAAAAGAATAACGTTTCTTAATTTCCTTAGGCAATTGGATGTTAAATCCCCAAGTGTCAATTAATGCCCTTCAAGGAATTGTCCAGGTTAGAAAACTTTCCCAGGAATGCCATTAGCATGATACCAAACTGTTTTACTAAGAAGATAATAAGTCTATATTCTGACCATGATTGAGAAAAATCCTTTCAGGTATACTTACCAGAAAGAGAATGGATTGTGTTGAGTTAGCTGAATTTTTTTTAACCTAATTCTTTATCTTCTCAGGGATAAAATTTGAGTGATAATTTCACAAGTAATATAATTTTGGGGTTGGAGAAGGTATGATGTACAAAAAAATTAACTGATTTATCTTTGCATTGATTAATTTGAATTTTTTGTGTCTACTTGATATGTCTAAAATCCAAGTCCAGATGCAGTGCTGCAAATACATTGAAAATAATCTTTGAAAATCACTCATACCATCAAACAGAGGGTCACTACCCAAACTCAAACAATGAATAAAGCTACTTAATATTTCCAAAATATTTATATCTACAATTTTTCTTAAATCATGTCAAAATATATAAAGAAGTAAAGCTAGCTGTATTTGCTCATCCACATCAATGATTGTCTCATTAGTTTAAAAAAAGGAGGCCATGAGTTTATAATTGCATGAATATTTAAAAGTTGTTACATTGTTTCATCTAATAGACTCCATTTTTGCCAAAGAAAATACTGGTGTGGAAATCATCACATTATATGATTGCATTTACAAAATAATTTTAAGTGATGTGCTATTTTCCTTTGTATTTAATGGAAGTAACCAAAAAATGGTTTTTGGTTTAAGTAGTCTTGTTTTTTGTGAAAACTCAGTGTCAATGTTTTTTAGCTTGCACACAGGAGAAGAACATGTGGCATTTTCCTAAATGCAGAGTAGTGGTTGGGAAGGGTAGGAGAATGAGTGGATAAAGAGAGGTTACATTTAATTAGTGCAAACTGTATGCATGTGTTATAATATCACAATGAGCCCATTAACATTTACAATGAATACATGTTAAACAAAAATGAAATAAATTAGAGTATTTTAAAACTAATTATAAAAATATGTAAGTATTGTTCAGAGTGCCGAAAGCATAATTATTCAAAATATGTTAGTTGGTCATTATAATGAATTTTAATAGGAATGGATAGTTTAACAAAAAATACATTATTTCTTCTTTATTTAAATAAGAAATATTAAAAATAAACACCAATGTTCCCACTATTCAGAACATCAACCATAACTTTTTTGTCATATTTCTTTACAGTATGTTTTGCACATAAAATATCACAGATAAATTTCATGTCACCTTCAGCTACCACTTTCTTACCCAATACCTAATTCAGAGAGAAGCACTACCAAGAGCTTGCTGTGCCTCATTGCTGTTCACTTTGACTTATGTTATAACTGAAAGATGCAAAAATTTAATTATTAATATGACTAAATAGTTATATATTCATATAATTAAGTCCCTCATTTTATTTAGGTTAAATTTAACCACATACCAGGACCTGTGAATACTAGCAGAACTCACTCAGCTATTAAAGTCTGAGAGAAGTCTAAACCACCTGGGCATAGCAGAATGTACCCATTTGCCAACATGTTTCATGTTGTTCTTGGTAGTCTTGAAAATTGTTGATCTTTACCAGTCTAATGGATACCGGACAACATTAATGTTTTAGGTTCAATATTATAAACTTGTTGGGGAAACATGAGTTTACAACATGATTTATTTATACTAAGATATTTCTAAAGCAGCAGGCCTGCATTATGTTTTCAGCAATATACTTGGGGGGGTAATGTACATTATGTGACTTTCAAAGACTCTGACTCTTGGTTAATTTCATAATCAATATTCACTCTCAAGATATGAAACCAGTGCATTATATTTTAAGGGTAAGACTGTAAATTGTAGACAGGAAAGCACATTTGAAGAAACATAAAGAATGAATGGCATCAATTGATCTCTGTAGGCTTCTGGTAAGTTGAATGCTTTGTCTATGAATTAGAGAGGATGGTAAGTTATTTATGGATGGAGGCTCAATTGGAGTTGAGTTTTAGAAATTGGTGTTTACTTGTTGCTTGATATGTTTTCGCATTCCTTCCATTTTTATAAGCTTTCAGAAAAACTACACACTCCACGAGTGAGAACGCACACCAGTGATATAAAGTACAAGGTTACCACTGAGATTGTGGTAGGACAGGGAAGAACATTACAGAGATGCTGGAAGGTGTTCACTTTTCATCCTTTCAAGATAAATGTTAGACATACTACAAAAAAGAAAAGAGAAAATTGGAAGGATATATAAAATTAATCCCATCTTCTGCCTTCTATGTTAATGCCTGATCAGTTATAACCTTATTGGGGTCATATATTGACTAGATTCAATAAGGTCAGGTTTATAAACATTATTTATTTAACTTGCCATTACCATTACCATTAATGTTCAGTCTTGGCCACGATAAAAATGATCAGTAGAGTGATAACCTTTAGGTTATATATGAGTGAAAAAAATGGGAAATTTGAATCTGTTCTAACTATATTATATTTATATGTCATAATTTCTTTATCCATTCTTTAACAGGCACTTAGGCTGATTCCAAACTTGGCTTTCAGGAGTATGCTACAATAAACATAGTCATGTTGTTATCTCTATATTATGCTCACTACAAAAGTGAAGATGGAGAATTTTTAATTTTTTCCCCTGGTAGGTAGTCATATTTTGAAGGACATTTTATGCCTGACAGAATGAAATAAAGACCTAAAATATTAGTAATTATTAATAACTAAAACAATCCCCCTACAAGTTATACATTTACAATGTCATAATTGTTTAATGTCTCTTTGTTCAGCCTTCTGGTCAAATGTACTCCTTTCCCCATGGTCTTTGCAGTTTGGAATTGTTATTAATTGTGTCCTCTTCACAGACTTATTTTCCTAATAGAGAAAACAAAACTATAACAAATGTAAAAGAACAGTAACATCTTTGGAAAGTTGCATTCTGGCAGGTGATCTCAGTCTAGATCTGATTCTCATTGTGATTTCCCTTACATTTTATTTGCTCCCTCTCCTGAGAAAGAACATTTTCCTTGCTTTCAGCTTAGGTTTCCAGATCTGCATACCAATTTTTTTTCTTTTCAGGCTGTCATCACATATTAATTACTAAGCATGTGCCTCCAATGTTACACAGTCTTACTTGAGGTAGAGAAGACCATAATGATCTCTATCTAGGTTTGCCAGCAACACTTCCATAGCATTGGGGAGCATGGAGTGTATCTTCCTGGCTTTCAGATATATGGAAAATGTGCTGCAGTCTACAAAACCCTGCCTTGGCTTGCATCACATGCCCACATATTTGGCAATGCTTTCATGTTAGTAGTCGATATACAGATGCTGCCTTTCTGCGGGGGTACTCTGGTCCTTGAGGCCTTTTATTCTTTGTGACCTTCATTCTCATCCTCCTCTAACTTCATTGCAAGTAGTGGCTTATATTTCATGAAATCATCTGCTGGAGGAAAGAAAGCCTTCAATATTTGTATTTCCCTTCCATGAGTTTCTTCTATGCTACCACAAGACAGATGATAATTAGACAACCATATAGAAAAATAGACATAGTTATAAACCATAAGCATGGTTATCTCTCCAGAAAATGAGACTTTATTGGCAAAAGTAGAGAGACTTCTTTCCTTTTTTTTCCATGTAATTCTGATCCTACATCAGTATTATCATCAATAAATACATGGAAAACCAAGGGTGTAAATGTATCTATGAAGACAAATTTTAAGTGGTAGATGTCTATTGTGGTAGCTGTCTTTTAGCCTATGCACCATATATGGTGCAAGACTTGGTGTTATGAAGAAGAGCTCCTTGAACTGGCAGATGAAAGAAGTACTTCATGAAATGGGTAATGTGATGTTTATCTATTAAAAAATAGTGAAGTATTCCTGAGTTGATTGTCACCCATACTTGTACATCACTCATGGGTGAAAAGGGGACTCTAGTTTGGTTGACTGGAATGACCTGCCCTTGTGAAGGAATGACTTGTACTATAGACACTAGATGTTTGTTTCTGCTCTGCTTCAAGCCATGTTCTTTACATTCATGTGAATTGTTTAGAAAACCACAGAGCAGATGGAAGTGATGTGATTGTAAAAATCAACTATTTCATGATCTATATGAAGTTATCAGCTCAGTTGGAACATTATTCTTCCACCTCTGTGTTTTTTTATCATACTTTCATTCATGGTAGCACACACTGTACTCTCTGTTGCCAACGAGGAAATCACAAAGAAAATTAAAAACATTTGAATACTAGCAAACCAAAATGAAAATGCCAATTACCAAAATGTGTAAGATGTAGCTAAATTAGTGCTTAGATAGAAATTTGTAGGTTTAAATCCTTGGAAAAACCTGGAAATGTTTAATATGATTTTAGTTTCCACTCTAAAAGACTAGAGAAGAAGATCAATTAAAGCCTCAGGAAAGGAAATAAAGAATATATATAAAAGCAGAAAATTTGAAACACAAAATGAAATAACTAAAATCAATACATGAATTCAAAATTTCTTCCCTTGGAAAAATGAGGAAAATTAAAAATGTTTAGCTCAAAGCATGGAGAAATGCAAACTACCAAATCCAAAATAAGAAAAGGAATTGCTGTATTTCCTATAATTATTTAAAAAATAATAAAAGTATAGTTTGAACAACAAATTTGATAACTTAGATGAAAACAACTGAATATTTGATATATAAATAACCAAAATAGATATGAAAAGAAATAAAAATATGAAATTCCACATTAATAAAACATAATAAAATGCTTAATATAAAATATTCCTAAATGCCTATATTTGTTAACTTTTTTGCCCACTTAAGAATAAATAATACCAATCTTAAAAAGACTACATAAATATAGAAAGAAGAGAACATTTCATGAGCATTAGATTGGTGCACAGACTATTACTATTAATTTTTACATAATTATAAAAACATGGAATATAATTTGCTCTAATTCAGTTCCCAGTACTTCCCCTCTCCTCCACTCCTCCTTCCCCTGTTCCCTTACTTCTATTCTACTGATCTTTCGACTACTTACTTATAGTTTTTAGTTTTCATCAGTGCCTTGTGGATATACATGATGGTGAGATTCACTATTCATGTATATACTTAGGAAAGTGAGGTAAGATTCATTTTGCTGTTCTTCCCTTATTGCATTCCTCCTACCTCCCCCTCAATTCCTTTCTTGTACTCCACTGATCTTTCTTCTATTTTGATTCAATGCTTCTTGAAAGGAACAAGGCTGCAGCCATTTCTTCCCTGATTCTGTCACCCCAACACACTCACCATTTTACAATCTAGATTGTTAACTTTCTCATCAGTCATTGGTCCAATTAGCCCACAGGATTCCACTACTTATGGGTAGTTCCCCTGCCATTTGCGCTCTTTTTTTCTCTCTTTCACCCCTTAGGGCAGGTACTCTGGTTCATCTGCTTATTAAAATCTCTTGTGTGAGTGCCTGCGTCCGGAGTGGCTTTCTGGGTTCTTTCAACTACAGCCGAATCCCTATACTGATTGCAGGGGGTGAGCTCCGGGCTGATGGAGTACTCTTTCCTGAGAAGCAGGGAGAGCTCCAGATTGACGGGGATTCTTTCCTAAGAGGATTCTTTTCTAATCGATGACTGAAGGGGCCCTGGACTTCTATAACTGAGGACCATCGCTTCTTAGGAGCCCTAGGTGACCCTTACAGTGCAGGCAGGCAGCTCCCTTTCCTTATAGATACTGGAGTCACTTTTCAGTGCTGTGGGAGTGTTGGGGACCCACTTCCCCTGCCAAATCCTCTATTGCCAGGGTAAAGGGAAAACCATACCATTCTCTACAAACCCCTCCAATAAGTTACAATATTGGACAAATCTACTTCACTCATTCCTTTTTGATAAATCCTATGTGCCACATTTCCCTCCTGGAAAGGAACAGTCTCATCAAATTGGGTGCCTCTATTTCCTTCTCACCCACCATGCACCTCCACCAAGACTCCTCTGCTCTTCTTCTCATGACCTTGCAGGAACAAGGTCTTCATATCCTGAGTCTTCATATCCCCTCCTCCCTCCCTTGTTGACGCCAAGGTCTAGGACACCCACACACCCTCTGTAGCCACATGCTCCCCTGTACTCATTAACCTGAAGGACCCAACATCCTACCCAGCCCAGGCCCAATATCTCCTTCCCCAAAGGAGCCTCTTAGGGTTTCAATCAATCATCCAGGGTTTAAGCAGAAAGACTTCCTGTACCCCACCAATTCACTTTATAACACTCCCATCCTGACTGTTCAAAAACCTAATGGATCTTACTCTTTGCTGCAAGATCTCCACATCATCAACTTGGCAGTTGTCCCCATCTTCCCCATGGTGCCCAATCTCTACACCTTGCTTTCCTCTATCCCCTCCTCCACCACATGCTTATCTGTGCTAGATTTGAAGGACGCCTTTTTCACTGTCCCTCTTCATCCTGACTCGCAGGATCTCTTTTCTTTCACCTGCACTGACCCTTTCACTCAAGTTTCTTCACAGCTGACCTGGACAGTTCTCCCATAGGAATTTCAGGACAGGCCTCACCACTTTGGCCAAACACTGTCTCATGATCTTCTCTTACTTTCATTACTCCTCTCTCTTACAGTATATTGATGATCTTCTTCTATGTAGTCCCTCTCTCAAGAACTCCCAAGGAGACACTATTAAGCTTCTAAATTTTCTGACAGAGGGTATAGGGTCTCTCCAGCAAAGATACAGATTTCCCAGCCTCAGGCTATTAGAATTCGACCTCTCACCTGGATTTAAGGCCATCACCATAGAGAGAAAAGCATTATTGCAGAACATGCCTACTCCATCAGGAAGAAATCTTTTCCTCTTTAGGGCTAGCAGGATACTGATGATCCTGGATCCCAAATTTTTCATCCTGGCAGCCCCCTTGTATGAGGCTTAAGGGGGAACTCCCACTGAACCTCTTCTCAACCTGGCAGAAGCCCCTTTCCAGACCCTAAGGAGAGCCCTTCTTCAAGTCCCATGCCTACACCTCCCTGACATCACCAGATCATTCCATTTGTTT
Organism: Sciurus carolinensis; assembly: GCF_902686445.1. Lineage (NCBI taxonomy): Eukaryota > Metazoa > Chordata > Mammalia > Rodentia > Sciuridae > Sciurus > Sciurus carolinensis. The sequence goes on from NC_062219.1 coordinate 126,428,717, forward strand.
GTTCCTGAGAAAATTGAGTTTGCTCTGGTGGTTGGTGGTCTTAGGTCACATGTTTGGTCTAACCTTTGGCCCAGTGGCATACCTATCAAAAAGGTTAGACCCCACCATGAGAGGCTGGGCACCATGTCTCAGGGTATTGGCCTCAGTCTTTGTCTTAACCCAGGAATTAAAAAAACTTTCCTTTGGGGCCCCAACTGAAGTGCTCTCATCTCATCATCTGAGCTTCTTACTTATAAGGATCTACAAACTCTACTGCCCTGTTGGGTGTTAGCTTTGCAAACTGCTCTTATTGAGAACTCTTCCATTTCCTTTAAGACATGCCCTCCTTTAAATCCAGCCACCCTCTTACCCCCATCTTCCAACATGCATGCTTCAGCAACCCATAACTGCCTTGAGAATGTCTTAGCCAAACTTTCTTTAGAAATTTACCTTGACTGGGTTAAACTCCTGCCTTTTGTTCCTCTGTGTCTTTGCCCACTCCCGAAGAAAACTGCCAATATCTCCCCTTTTGAGCTGATGTACGGTCATCCCATCCTTTCCCTGGGGTTATTGCCCTTTCCTTTCCCTCTTCCTTCTCATATATTCATTCCTCTTCTAAACCACATTCGGGCATTCCTATGGGGTTAAGCTGACTTCTCCTGCCTAAACACTTGTCTGGTCCACTGGCTCATCCTCTTCAAATAGGAGACCGAGTTCTTATCTCTCCTCCTCAGGAGGCTACAGTCCCTTTATCTCTCAAATGGCAGGGACCTCATATGGTGATCCTAGCTACACTAAAGGCTGTCAAGGTGAAAGTTTTACCAGGATGGCTACACATTTCTCTACTCTCAATCCACAAACTTCTCTCCAGCTTCTAACCCTCAGGCTTCTTCCAACCAATACTTGGTCACTCCAGTGGGACCTCGCTGCCTCAGACTGAAAGCCATCAAGCCCTCCACCCTTCTTCCCATTCTGGAAGCCAAGAACCAGAACACCAAGGCACCAGACAACTACACCCAGTAATGAGGACAGAATTACCAGCTAAATTCTTGTCTCCCCTGCCATTCACCCTGTCTGCCATTTGCCTAACTATCTGTTCAGACCTTATAACTATCTGTCGGGACCTTATAAAGGATGAATCAGAACCTGGTTATAAGTGCACTCCCTAGGGGAGCTATTCAGTCCCAATATCCACCTACTGCAATGATGTCTTCCTCCCTTGAATCAGTTCTATGCCCATGTCCAGCAGGAGGCAGTCACTGATGATGGATTTTCACCCATACTTTCTTTTAAAAACAAAAATGGGGGAATGAAAGGAACAAGGCTGCAGTCATTTCTCCCCTGATTCTACCTCCACCCCACACACCATTTTATAATCTAGATTGTTAACTTCCTTGTCCGTCATTGGTCCAATTAACCTGTGGGTTTCCACTATTTAAGGATTGAGGGTGGGAAAGTATTCAGCTGTTTAAAATGTTTGAAGAGTCATGTGGTACTTATTGTGCAGGCATAAAGAATGTCAAAGTTATGTGGCCATGGAGGCTTCAGTTGAAATTTCAAAGGAATGCTCAGGAAGCCAGGCAATGAGGCATCATATCACAGGGTCAAAGTCCCTGCAGGCAGCCTCTGAGAGGATGATATATAAAGCTGTGAGAATGAAACTGAAATTCTTTTATTTTTTCTTCCAACTGAGTTAGTCTCTTTTTATTCTTTTGGTAATCTCTTCCAGGGTTAACTACTTCTGTTGTAGGTGATGCAGTGTGTAGGGTTCCACACTTCAAATATTGACACTGGTATGAGTATGTCTTTCCCTTTATTACAAGTCAGAATTAAAACTTTGATTCTCGTTTTTTATATTCCAGTTGCAGAAGTAGTTTTCACTGCAGAAGTTATCTGAAGACAGTCAGCTTTCTAATGGTGGCCTACAATCAGGCTCTGGCTTCTCTAGGAACACTACAGGTTGGATTTAGTTTAAACATGTATTAAACTAAGAGACCTTCTCTCAAGTGAGTTTAAATGCACTTTAGTTTTAGACAACCTACATGACATGTTTTCTTAAAACACAGTGCCTCCACTCCAAATAAATCAAGGTCAAATAAATGTGCTCAAGGTGGTATCAGTTCCATTTTTCTTAAGTCCTGGTGTTGTGTGGATGACAAGCAGCAGCCAGTTATGATGACAGATGATAAATTCAAAGTAACTGCCAAATTTGTTAACATTTTTCCATTTCTAAACCATCCTTAAAGAAAATCATATATGGGGTCACACCATCTTCACAGTAGTTCAGGAGAGCAACCATGCCAACTGGATTCATGTTTTCACCAATAAAGAACTGGCAGTTTTTGAAATTAGCAAGGATATGCTTGATTTGTTCTGCAGCCCCTGTCATAAAAGGTTTTACTCTCTCTGGTCTCTGTTCTTCAAGTTTGCCTTTCATTGATTTCATGTAATCTTTGATGTACTTCTTGTATGCTTCTTTTGTGAAGCTGGTTTCCTGCAAGTGTTGGTTCATGACAATGTCAACACCAGTGATTACTGGGCTTTGGGTACCTAGCCCTTGGGTCCTTCAGCGGAGGCGTTTCCACCAATGAGCGAGTCATCAGTTACCCTCTGTCCTACTGACCATCTTGCCCTCCACCTCCAGGCAGAGCCCGTCAGGGATTTCCTGGATCTTGTAAATGTCAGAGAACATCTCATCACGGCTGATGAGGTCCCGGTAGATAATCATGAGGGCGACTGGAGGGAGATGGCAGCGGTGCTAGCTTAGCAGGAGCCCGGGGCTCTGAGCGAGTGGGGTGCATGGGAGCGGCGCTTGGTGGTGGTTGGGGCGGGGTGGGGGAAGAAACTGAAATTCTTGAAAAGTTATCTGCACTCTCAAGTTCACTGAAGTATTATTTAACAACTGAGATATAATAACAAACCAAGTGTCTGGCAATGGTGTGGAGAAAAAGATTACATGTATGGTTATATATTACAGTGAGATACTAGTAGCCTTTAAAAAGAAAAAAAATCTGCTTTTTTTCAATAACAGGGATGAACATGGAAGGTCATTTTGCAAAATGAGATGAATCTCTTAAAGAAAAATATGGTCAAAATTCTCTACCACATATGAAGGTTTAACATACTACAGTAATTAGGAGTGTGTGGTATTACCAAAAGCTTATAAAATAGAATGGAAATAACAAATTTTGGTTGGATACTGGTATCAAACCTATTCTGTATTATATAACTTTACTTATACTCAGAATTTTCCATTCTAGAAATGTAAATATCTCTTCATTATCACCAGAGATTTCTGTGAATCATACTGTACTGATTACTATGGTCCTTTATTAGAATTTTATCAGGTGGTATCTATGCTGGAGATATTAGATCAAGATACTCCTAGGGTCAGTAAGATACTAATCTCTGCTGGGCATCTGGATCTCAGAGGGCTCTGGAGAATTCCATTCACAGAGCAGGATAACAAACCAACCCAGGTGAAGGGGCACAGCAAGTACCTCATGCTCCACCACCCAAGAAAATGTCATTCCAAGGCTCAGTCCCCAAATGTAATCAAGCCCACAGAATTTGTTTCACAACCTGATCATGTGAGTCATCTAGTCAAAGGGAAAGGTGTAGCACCCTCCTTCATACCTCTGAACTGAACCTCTTGGATACAGTCTTCTCTGTGACTATTTCAATGTGTACCAGGTGTATGTACCCTAGGCCACATGCCAGGTGCTGGTCCACTCAGTGTGACTGTATTTGGTATATCTCCCAGGCTCCAGTGTGGCCTCCTCAGGGTGGCTTCCTGACTCAGCTCTCCACGTACAATTTGAGAAGTATGGAACAGTTTTTAAACACTGACTTGTTATACAGCTTATGATTTCCCCAAAATTCAGACTGTCTTTTTGTTCTACCAGTGTTTCTCTCACAAATCTGTCCACTGTGTTTCTCTCCCTTTCTGTTTGTATTCCCACTCCCCTCTGTGGTGACCTGGAGCCTCTGTCACCACAGTTTGACTCTAGTGTATTATCCTCTGTTCAAAACACCAGAATTTCTGGGTCTTTCTGAGTTTCTGACTTAAGTTTAAGCAAACAACGTTAAACCATTTGGTATCTGAGATGAATAACTTTTGGGTGAATTTTTTGTGTATTCAGCTGTGAATAATTATTAATGTTTTGTCTTCTTTTTTTGTGTGTCAGGTATACAAAATGTACCTTTGAAACTACTGGGGAAATGATATTCAACATTTTCTGTTTTCTCTTTGTAACTGGAAAATATTTAAATTTTTCATTTTTTTCCCCTCATGTATATCCAAGTAGTGTCTCCTTGTAGGCAAGTGCACTCTGCATTTTATAACTGGATAAGAGAACCAATATCACTTTGATGATCAATTTTGATAAATAATTCTGATAAACCTGAAATACTGGATCTGATCCATATGTGAACCCAAAAAGTTTATGGTTGACCAGGCAATACCCAGACAGAGGGCAGGATTATTTTTGACATATCCTTCCAATCTCCTCTATTCTTTTTAACATTATGTCTCACATTTACCTTTACAAAATGAGAATGAATAGCTTCTTCTAGCGTCTTAGCATGTGCTCTGCCCTACCACAGTCTCATTGTATATTATGCCATTAATGTGTGTTCTCACTCTTGGAGTGTGTAGCTTTTCTGACAGATTATGAGAAGAGAGGAATGGGGAAAGGAAAGCATATTAAGCAACAATTAAATAGCAATTTATAGAACACAACTCCAACTAAGCCACCACCCAAAATACTTCAATAATATGTAGTCTACCCTAATTCACATTCTTCTCAGCCAAAACACTCAATTTACCAGAAACCAGCAGAGATCCATTAAAGTATTAATCACTTTGTTTTCTCAGATGTGACATGTTTCCTATGGTCTGTTATCTTTCAGTTAAACGTTTTGCATTGGTTTCATATTTTTGAAGGCAAGTATGGGCTGTGAAAATTACCAAAAGTCAGAGTTCCTGGAAGTTACATAATACAGTGGATCTCGTTGCTTAAGGATGCTACCAGAAACTAATATAGGGCTACGTTATACATACATTGCTGGTAATTAAACCATGTTGTACACTGATATTTTCCCAAAAATCAGTTTATAATAGTTCATAAAGAAACTTCAACATCTGTTCTCACCCAGCAGATTGACAAAGGCTAAATATTGTTTGTCATGTTTAGCGAGAACATAATGAAGGATATAGGGTATTGGTACTATCTGCTATTGCCCAGATTAGCAGACATCTCCCAGATTTTGATAACTGAGGAAATTCTGCTGGTACTCATAGGTTCAAGTGCAACAGGTTAAGCTTTTTTCCAATAAAATAGAGAAATGTAAGCATATAAATGGATAACTCTTAATCATATTCATATTTAATTTGAATATTTGTTACCCAAACAATGTATTTTAAAGTAAACAGGAATGATGCATACTAAGGTCATGAAAATGGTTCTCTCAGGGTTATGTATTTAGTCAAAGACTGGTATTTGAAGGACTTTGTGACATTTTGTGTTCTAAAATGCTGGGAAAAAACATGATAATACTTATAGTTGAAGATTCTGAATCATTGGACCAAAGGTGTTTATTTTAATATCTAAAAGAATAACAAATGAGGCAGGACTTTAAAAAATATCAGTTACAATTAAAATTCACTGTAATGCTAATAGCAGTTTATGTGCATTGAATGATTTTATCTTATTTATTATGAAGAATGTTTTCATATTTTCTTAGTTTTAAAAAATACTGTATTTTATTTAAGTTTTTATTAACATGTATTAACTGTACATGTTAATGGAGTGCAAGGTGATATTTTCACACATTCTTGTATGTGGATAGTGTGCATTGATCAAATGAATTCTCCCTTTATCCACCCATCCTGCCACCATTCTCAACCTCTAGTAATCAGTAGTCAACATTCAGGAAAGCAGCACACATTCTTTCTCATATTTGGAAGCTAAAAAATAATAACATATTGAATTATCACACTAATCCAGACTACAAAAACCAAAGACCATTTTTTATTCTATTTAATAGAAATTAGCATACTGGATCATTTTCTTAAAATTAAAAATGTTTAAATTTAATCTTATTGTATTGTGATATAATTTCATTACAAAAATTTCATTTGGTACAAGTGAAATTTATTAGTTAACACTGTAGTAATTTAAAATTTTATTAATTTAGAAATTCATGAACTGGGATGTAGGTTGTAGCTTTGTTGTAGAGCATTTGCCTACTATGCAAGAGGCCTTAATGCTTGATCTCTAGCACTACAACAACAAAATAATGATAATAAATGTGTAAACTCATGGAATCCTGCTTTTCATGCCAACAAAATTATTATTGAATATAGACTAGCAATCAATGACTCTTTCAGTTGTTTATATATTTTGACACATTATCCAGAAAAATCATAGTTAAAATACTTTGAAATGTATTACAGTTTTCTAAAAACTTTTTTGATATTTGGTAGTAGCTTTCTGAATAATAGTGTGAATAGTTTTCAGGGACAAGTTTCAATGCTTTTGCAGGGCTGAGCCCTTGGATTTTAAATATACTCAAGTAGAAAGCGATAAAGAACTCAAATTAGCTATTCCTCTTCTCAGTATATATCTAAAGGATTTAAAATCAACATACCACAGATACACAGCCACAACAATGTTTATATCAGCACAATTCGCAGTAGCTAAGTTGTGGAGACAACCTAGGTATTCTTCAACAGATGAATGGATGAAGAAAATGTGGCATATATACACAATGGGATATTAACTGTAAAGAATGACTTTATGATATTTGCCAGTGAATGAATGGATCTGTAGACTATCATTGTAAGTGAAATAAACCAGTCCCAAAAGACCAAAGATCAAAAGTTTTTTTCTGATATGTGGAAGTTAATCCGCAATAAGGGAGTAGAGAGGGGAAGAATAGAAGTTCAATGGAGTAGAAAAAGGAGAATGAAGGGAAGGGAGGATGGATGGGATTAGGAAAGATAGTAGAATGACCTGAAATAACATTCCTAGGCACATATATGGATACACCACAGTGAATCTCACCATTGAGTACATCCACAAGAAATTAATTAAATCAAAAAATATGGGGGAATGGTAGATAGATCCATAGGATAGAGGGATGAGAACATAAGGTGGGAGAAGGGGAGGGGAAGGGAAGGTACTGGCAACTGAATTAGAACAAGATATATTCAATGCTTTTATAATTATGTCAAAATGGATTATATGCCATATATAACTAAAAAGAACTATTTTTTTCAAAAAGGGAAAAACAAATTATTCATGCAAAGATACATTATTTGTTTGTTGTAGTAGTTAATGCCTTCTCCAATGCCCAAAGTAGATTACTTGACAAATTATTTCTCAAATTTTTGTTTTAAGCAAGATGCAAATCTGTTCCTTTTTTGGAAAATACAGATCAAAGCATTTTTCTTCAGTGATAGTCAGACTATGGATTCATTACAATCATGATAATCCTCTAATGCTGATGGCTTTCTTGTGAGTTTTCTAACCAGGACAAGTCCTTGAAAGACATTAATAGACACATTGGGATTTACCATCCCAATGGTTCAGTCAAGGAAACCAAGTCACATTCTTCTTTTGTTCCCACAAAAACCTACAGAGTCTAAGATAAGGGCCAATCCCCTGACACACTGATTGCCCTTATGAGTTTCTCTTTGGACTAAAAATACTTTTAGGAAACTCAGGAGTTTCTTTTCTGTACCAATGATAATCAGCTTTAGCAAAGCAGAGTTAATTAGTAAAGCAGAGTTACTTTAAGACTCTCATTTGCTGATTTGATTTAGTCAAATATAAGGTATTGCTGGTGATGGCAAAGGGACTAAGACCAGGGCTCAGATCATTCACAAATAAGGAAGGATAGATAAGGAAGATGATATATAGGGAATGTGAGCAGACACAGGAAGGATGGAAGTAAAAGGAATCGCTCAAGTACAAATTCAGCACTAGGTAAGAGCATATTAGGATGAAAAAAAAATGTTGGTTAGTGAAGAACAAATGGGAAAAGTGACTACTTTTCCTTGTATGGTGCTGATGACTTTCAAACCTAGAGCAGAAAATTTATCTTTAGCCCATAAAAGCAGCTTTGGAGAAGAACTTTATTTCCTTCCCCTCCAGTAAGAAAAAAACTAAACCATAAAATTCCTACCTTCTTTCCCTCCAGTGAGAAAAAAACTAAAGCATAAAATTTCTACTTTCTTGTGTCTGGTATAGGCATATCTTTGTCATCTCAAATCCCTTCCTAATCTTTCTTCGTAAGAACACTGATGGTTTATAAAATAAATTAAGATTGTGTATCAGTCACTTTGTTTTAATTAATGTACTGAGTCATGGAGGCAACTGTATAAGGAAAAAGAAAATTACAAGTTTTGAGGGGAAATAACTACGAGATTTGAGTTCATACTTCTATGTATCATTTCCACTTCTAAGGAAATTTCAAAAATTGTTCTGGAAAATTACCATTATCTCTCAAATAGATATCATGAAGGAATATTCATAATTTACTCTTTTATTATTGCTGTTTTGGGATTTTATTGCTTTTTAAAAATTATACTGGCTGATTATTCTTCAGGCTTTCTGAGTTGTGGAAAGTAGTCTGTGTTGTGTAACAACTGATAAATGATTATCTAATTGACCAATACCAATAAATTACAAGATCCAAATCAATCTTAAAGCCTTGGTGCTGAACTGAATGATACTAATTTTTCTGATGGAAACCAACCTATTAGTTACTCTTGGCATCGTTTCCAAGAGTTGGATTTATAAAACATAACATTTCTGAGACTTCCAAAGAAGTAGAGCACAGTGGCTCTACTGTAACTTCTTTCTTTTCCTGTTGTTGCTTATTAGGAAACATGAAAGGATGTGTAGACCATGAAAGCAGTGGAAGAGAAGGAGGATTTGGCAAAGCTGGAGGAAATCAAGAATTCAGAGAAAAAGAGGACATTTAAATGGTAGGTCGTGTATTGTCACAATAAGTATAGATCAAATGGAAGTATTCATCTTTCTGAAGAAAGATCAAGAAACTGCAGGAGAAAAATATTAGCCTAAGTTTCATACCTATATAGTTTTTTTTTTTTAACAAAATGTAAGTCTCACTAGGAGTAATTTATTAAATGATCAAATAGGTTTAGTGTTTTGATTAAGTATGCATACTAAATGAAAAAAAAAATTCATTATTGAGTAATTTGGAGAATTAAAACATAAAAATATAGTAATTATAACTTGTGCTTAGAATTTAAGCACTTTATCAGTTATTAACCTAGAGAAAAGGACATCACGTAGGAACCTGCCTCAGACCCTGTGGTTCAGATCAGCCTGTGATGTTGTCTTGAGGTTCCTCTTCATTGGCTATTGCTCAGACCTTTCCTATTTCAGTGCTAAGTCACTGAATGTTTTTAAAATTTAGTTTTATTGATTCTTTTTCATTATACGTGAAGTAGAATCCATTCTGGTATACTTACACAAACACAGAATATATCAGACCCTAGTTCCTGTCCTTACCCTTCCCACTGAATTTTGATCTTTTCCTTAAAATTTTGTTTAAACTTTAGATGCACTTGTTCTTTAAGATAATTTTAATAATCTTTTCTTGAGCTTTCCATATTTTTCACATCATTAGTACTCAAAAATTGATGTTGATGTGTCTATGTGTCTGTTAGTATATCTATTTATGTTTTTTTTTCCAAGTTAGATACAATCTTTGAATTCAAAAAAACAACTTGGATGATAAAATTCTTTCTGTAAGCACATCTAATTGAGTCTAAATATCTTTCACTCTACATAAGCAATTCAAAATCAGTACTGAAGTAGATATTTTTCTTCCTATTTTTTCATCCATATTTATGATTATTGGAATTGCATTTATTATGGTATATATGATCACACAAATAAAAGTAAACAAAAAATGTTGAAAAGAAAACTGAAGTCACTCATATGGTAACAAAGGTTGTTGGTTTTCATGGAATTGTCTTCCTGAGCTAAATTAGGAATTTTCTCCATTGCCATTTATTTCCCAGTTACCACCTACCATAGGATGACTAAAAAGAACTTGACATTTATGGTGTACTTTTTTATATAAAAAGGCAAATATCTACATTGAATACAAAATTATTTTGTAATTTCTTTTGGTAATATTTTATTTTGGAAAATACAATTTTACCCAAAATAAAATTTTACCCAAAATTTTATTGCAGTGAAACTTCACATTTACAAAAGTAATGCAAAGAACTACCATGTCACTACTCTCTATCCATCATCTCTCTATTTACCTATTGATGATCTTTCTATTCTCCATCACTTCTTTAGAGCATTTGAGAGTTAGTTGGTGATGCTATTTTTTCATAAGCACTCTCTCTTTAGGTATTTATTTTCTAAGAACAAGAATAGTATTTTACCATAAACTCTACACATTTAGCAAAAAATAGCAAATTTAAGAGGGAGATGATGTCATCAAATCTGTAGTATGCATTTAGATTTCTTCAGTTGTCTCACAAATTTTGTTAATAGCAATCATTATCAAGTACAGAATTACAAATGGATAGTTTAACTCACTGGTCTCTTTATCATGGTCTGCTTGCTCAATCTTCATTGCCTTTATTGACTTTGACATTTTGAGTAGTGCAAGCAAGTTGTTTTGTTTCATTTTGAGTTGTGTCGAGTTCCTTCATTATTAGAATTAGGCAGTGCATTCTTAGCAGGAACATAACTGAAGTGATAGCGGGTCCTGTTGAGAGCTTCACATGAGCAGCCACATAATGTTGATTTGTCTCAATACTGTTGATGTTGACAATCATCACATGGTTATGGGGGTGTCTACCAGGTTCTGCAACTGCAAACTTTACTATCTTTCACTTTCTAATTATCTAGCACATGGTAGAGAGATGTTTTAGACTGTGTAAATAACCTGCTTCTCATCAAAGTATTGTCTATCAATTTTGTATCCATTTATGTATTCCCAAAGGCATCATTCCTTCATATTTATTAATTTAACTTCTGGCATATGAAATAACTCAGTGTATGTCATTGATATATTTCACTATTATTTTATATCAGTATCAACTTGAGAATTTTTATGTTGTTAAGTCAATTACTGTAAAAGTCTCTTAATAATCTAATTGTCCTAAAATCCAACAGTGGCAGACTTTTAAAAATGCTTTTTTTATTTTTCATATGTCCATAAAATTCTTGGTGCAATTCCTTTTGTTTTTTGAGCTCATGTGTTATTTTTTCACTTTAAGGTAACAGAAAGCAAAATGATGAAAAATATCAACACTACTTCTGAAGGATACTTCATTTTACTGGGGTTTTCTAAATGGCCTCGTCTGGAAATAGTTCTCTTTGCGGTTATCTTGATATTCTACTTGATGACACTACTAGGCAATTTGTTCATCATCATGCTGTCATACCTGGATTCCTGTCTCCACACGCCCATGTACTTCTTCCTCTCAAACCTCTCTTTTCTGGATCTCTGCTACACCACTAGCTCCATTCCCCAACTGCTGGTCAACCTCTGGGGCCCAAAGAAGACTATTTCCTATGCTGGTTGCATGGTTCAACTCTACTTTGTTCTTGCTCTGGGAACCACAGAGTGTGTCCTGTTGATGGTGATGTCCTATGACCGTTATGCAGCTGTATGCAGACCCCTGCATTACACTGTCCTCATGCATCCTCGACTCTGCCAATCCTTAGCTTTGGCTTCTTGGGTAAGTGGTTTCACAAACTCAGCACTCCATTCCCTCTTTACCTTCTGGGTACCCTTGTGTGGACATTACCAAGTTGATCACTTTTTCTGTGAAGTTCCAGCACTTCTGAAATTGTCCTGTAGTGATACTCATGCTAATGAGTTGACCCTCATGTTCACAAGCCCCATTTTTGCTCTCATACCTCTCTTCCTCATTCTAACATCTTATGGTGCCATTGCTTGGGCTGCACTGAAGATGCAGTCAACTACCAGGCTTCAGAAAGTCTTTGGCACATGTGGATCCCATCTTATGGTGGTTTCCCTGTTTTTTATTCCAGCTCTTTTTATATATCTCCAGCCACCAACAGAAAATTCTCAAGAGCAAGGGAAGTTCATTGCCTTGTTTTATACTGTTGTCAAACCAAGTCTCAACTCCCTCATCTATACCCTCCGAAACAAAGATGTCAGAGGGGCAGTTAGAAGACTAATGGGGAGAGAATGAAGTATGCATGTGGCATTGACAATGTAATGTTGCATCCAACTCTTCACCAGTGGTTCAAAGGTCCATCCATTCATCCATTCCCTTTTCACTCACTGTACCAGAACTAATGAGCATATAGTCTTACAAGGTCCCAGAATTCTATCTAACAGGTACAAGCAAATACAGTCTACCTAAAAAACATTCAATTGTACAGAACACAGCCATGTAAAATTAAGACCAGTACAGTGATATTTTACTGATATTTTTCCATATCACAATTCTAATGTGATTCTAAAACCTTCCCATAATTGAGAATGAGGTGTGAGATTTATCGTAAATATTGATAAAAGAGCAGTTTATAATTCCTATGGAAAGATGACATTGCATTTAAAAATCTCTATTATGTATCCTGTCCATAATAATCATTATGGCTGAATATAATTTGATGTAGTGTATGGTTGAAGTACCTGTATTGCCTAAAATCTATAAAGAATATGGGAGGCAATTAGAAATATAGGATACAAAAGTGGCTTGAAGCCAATAAGCTTTTGAAATTATTACTTAAAAATATATTAAAAAAACATTTGATAAAGGTCATTCAATGGGAAATGTTTTCTTTGTTTTTAAGTTTGATCTAATGTGAGTATTTGTGGTTAATAAGTACATTAGGAAAGTAAACATATATTTTCCAAAAAAAATATTTTTATGAAACTAATAATTTTATTTGTACTCTTACCAACCAGCTCTATCTGAAATAAGTGAACTACATACTCACCCACTTAACTGTCAGTCATATCAATATGATTGAAATATTAACTGAAAGAAAATAATCTAAAGTGACCTCTTAGCAATGCTTGAATTTTGTCTGTAAGTTGATTGCTAGATACACACTTTGAGGGCTTTATAAAGATTTGGTACAAGTATTTCACTCTATATCCTACATTGTAAAATAATACTACACCCAAAACTTCCAATTTCCTGTGTGGTTTGCAATCACACTGACTCTGTTCATTCTGTCCTTGTTCTATCTGTGACTCTTTTATCAGACTATTTGAAATATGAAATATTTGTACCATCTTGCATTGTGAAAAGCTTATGGTTTAGTATAACTGTGTAGCATTATCATCCTTCACCATCTAAATTTTCTCCTTCAGCTTTTTAAAGATATAATGGAAAAAATCTTGCTTGTTTCTACTTGTACAATATGAGATTTTGATGTATTCAATTATTATGATATTATTTAGGTTCATTAACATACACATCACACTGAGTAGTTAACAATATTTTGGGGTATGTTGAGAACCTTTTAAGATCTACTCTCTTGCCTGGCATGGTAGCACGTGCCTGTAATCCAAGTGGTTCTGGAGGCTGAGGCAGGAGGATTACAAGTTCAAAGCCAGCCTCCACAATTTACTGTGGCCTGAGGCAACTTAACAAGACCCAGTCTCAAAATAAATTTAATTTTTTTTTTTTTTTAGAAAGGACTTGGAATATGATTCAGTGGTTAAACACCACTGGCTTCATTTCCTGGTACAAAAAAAAAGGAAAGAAAAGAAAGAAACAAATCTACTCTCTTAGAAATTTTCAGGTGTAGAATATAGTAACATTAGTTCTAGACATCATGTTATGTAGTATATCTCAATAGGTCTCCTGTTTGAAACTTTGTGCTTTTTGAAAAAAGTCTTATTTCCTATTTCCCTCTGAGTCTCCAGTAAAATGCAACCAGCATTTTACTTGTCTGAGCTTTCATAAGTTAAAATAATGTAGATTCAGATATGTGTGAATAAAGAACATTGTCATTGTCTGCATAGACTATTTCACTCAGTATAGTGTCCTAGAGTTCATTCGTGCTATTGCAGGTATCAGGATTTCCTTCTTTTATAAAATACACGTTTGTGCATGTGCACACATGTGTGTGAGAGAAATCATATAAGATTGCAAAATAATGTGGTGGATTTATTTTCAAAATTTTGAGGAAATTCCATAATGTTTTCCATATTGGCTATAATAATTGCCTTCCTTCCCCTAGTGTATAATGTTACTTTTTTTCACATCCACACCCAAACATTCTTTTTGTCTTTTTTCATAATAGATACTATATCAGGTGTAAAGTGTGAGGTAATAACTGGTGGGTACAGTCCTGGACTAGGCATGCACTGCAAACAGGATACAAGGATTACTTTTGAGCCTAGACCCAGTCTGCTGTTGGAGCAGGGCTGGAATCTGGTTCTTTGGAGAGCCATTTGGGGCCCAGAGCCTGGGTCTCTGTGTGTTGATCTGAAAGATAGGGTCTTTGAAGAATCAGCTGGGTCTTGGGACCACCAGGACTGGCCTTGTCCTGGATTGGGCTTGAGAAGGGACAGGTGCTAAATGAAGTGCCCACATCCTTCACCATCTCCACTCTTGTAACTTGATGCAAAGATTACACAATGTACCTGTATCAAAACGTCATGTATTGCCAATTTGTGATTTTATGTAACAGTTAAAAATAAGACTAATTTAAAAATAAAAAATATAAAATGAAGGTTTTACATTTCAAATGATAAAAGTGAACCATTATTATTATCTTTTATTTCTTGTTTTGATGTTTTTTTTTTAAAATCCAATAATTACCATGGTATATTTTTATCTTGATAAAAGATTTGTGCATACAATACTTTTACATTATATAAGTTTTAGAAGAATTTATAATGGGAAGTAAATTATTGGATAATTCTGAAGGATAGTTTGCTGTATCTTGATTGACATCTACTTCCTTTCAGGGTTTGGTATTCTTACTCCAAATCCTCTTGGCTTTTGAGGCCTGAGAAGAGAAATCAGTCAGAATTTGAATTGGCTTATCTCTATATGTGACCTACCATTTTTCTCTTATGACTTTTTAAAATTCTTTTATTTTTCTGTATATTAGTAATTTTCATTATAACATTACTTGGAGAGGATATTTTTCATCTTGCCTATTTGGGATTCTATATGATTCTTGTATCAGGATTTCTGTCTTTTTTCTAAGATTTGGAGAACTTTCTGATATTATTTCATTGAAAACAATTGTGTATTTCTTTAGTTTGTAGTTAGATTTTTCTTCTACCCCAATGATTCTTAAATTTGTTTTCTTGATGTTATCATATTTTATTAAAAATATTCTGCATATTGTCTCTCAACATCTTTTCTTTATTTTCAAGTTTATTATCAAGATTATAACCTTTGTCTTTAAGGCCTAAGAATCTATCTTCAGAATGGTCTAATTTATCGTGATGCTTTCCATTGAATCTTTAAAAAAAAATTTTATGTATTTTTTATTATTATTACTTTTATTTTTGGTGATGCTGGGAATTGACTGCTGAGCCTCGCGCATGTAGACAGCACTCTACCAACTGAGCTATATCCCCAGACCTCCACTGAATTTTGATTTTGATTTATCAAGTCTCATTTACAGGATTACCATTTGGTTCTTTCACAGGGTCTTTATCTCTTTATTGAAATGATATTTTGCTACCTGTATTTTCTCCTTGCACCTTCTTTTAGTTCATTGAACTATGAAATTTCTAAATTCTTTCTCTGATATTTTCTCTACTATGGAGTCAATGGGTCAAAGTGTTGAAGGGTTGTGGACTGTTTAGGGTAAATTTTTTCTCTTGCTTTTTCATACTGCTTGTAAGAATTTTGCTTCTTTTTTTTTTTTTTTTTTTTTAATAGCTGTATAGTTAAACACAGTACTTGGGTTCATCTCAACAAACTCATACACTCATACATATGCATGAAAATCAATTTTAGGTCATGATTCCCCCTTTCTCCTTCCCCTTATCCCTTTTGTCTTCACTCCCTCCCTATTTCCTTCCTCTACTCTCCTTGACTTCCTTTTGCTCATCTATTAATTTGTATTTGACTGGTTCTTTATATTATCCTATCCTTCTCCCTTCCTTTCCTTTATTGTACTCTGGCTTCTGCATATGAGAGGGAATATTTCCACCTTTCTTATTTTATAGAAACTATTTAGTGAGCTATTTAGTGAGCTTCTTTCCCTTAGGGCCCCAGGCAGGGAGAATATTAGGTATCTATACTTTCACTCAATGTGTCCTCTAGTAATCCCAGTATCAGCACCACTTTGAGCAAAAGCACTAAGTTCCATTTACTACAGTCACTTCAGAGCAAAGCCATGTACAGATCAACCTTAGGAAAACCCAAACTTGTTCACAGTGTTTATCATAGTTATTCTAATTTGAATATAAACTTGTAGTAATGTTCGAAATAGGTTAAAAATTAGTAATTAAAAATAGTAAAATTCTTCCATTTGAATTTCATGATTGCTTTCTCTATTTCTATGAGGATTGTCATTGGGATTTTAATTGCAATCGCATTGAATCTGTACAGCACCTTTGGTAGTATGACCATTTTGACAATATTAATTCTGCCTATACAAGAACATGGGAGATCTTTCCATCTTGAAAGGTTTTCAGTTATTTCTTACCTTAGTGTTCTGTAGTTTTTCTGTTCTGTAGAGGTTTTCACCTCTAATTTTTTAGATCAATTCCCAAGTATTTTTTTTTTTTTGAGGCAATTGTGAATGGAGTGGTTTTCCTAATTTCTCTTTCAGAGGATTCAACACTTATGAATAGAAATGCATTCGATTTCTGTGTGTTGATTTTACATCCTGCTACTTTGCTGAATTCAGAAGATTACTGAGTTCTAGAAGTTTTCTGGTGGAGTTTTTTAGATCCTCTAAATATAGAATCATGTTTTCAGCAAATAGTGATAACTTGAGTTCTTCTTTTCCTATTTGTATTCCTTTAATTTCTTTTGTCTAATTTCTCTGGCTAGTGCTTCAAGGGCAATGTTGAATAGAAATGGTGAAAGAGAGCATCCTTGATTTGTTCCACTTTTTAGAGGGAATGATTTCAATTTTTCTCCATTTAATATGATGATGGCTATGGGCTTAGCTTAGATAGTCTTTACAGTGTTAAAGTATGTTCCTACTCTCCCTGTTTTTTCTACTGTTCTGAGCATGAAGGGGTGCTATATTTTATAAAATGTTTTCTCGGCATCTATTGAAATAATCATATGATTCTTAACTTTAAGTCTATTGATGTGATGAATTATGTTTATTGATTTCTAGATATTGAACCAACCTTGCATCCCTGGGATAAACCCTACTTGATCACGGTGCATTATTTTTTTAATATGTTTTTGTATGTGATTTGCCAGGATTTTGTTAAGAAGTTTTGCATCTATGTTCAGCAGGGATTTTGGTCTAAAGTTTTCTTTCCTTGATGTGTCCTTGTCTGGTTTTGGTATCAGAGTGACACTAGCTCCACAGAATGAGTTTGGAAGGGTTCCCTCCTTTTATATTTCCGGGAATACCTTGAGGAATATTGGTATTAGTTCTTCATTAAAGGTCTTGTAGAGCTCAACTCAGAATCCATCTGGTTCCAGGCTTTTCTTGCTTGGTATGTATTTGATGGCTTCTTCTATTTCAGTGCTTGAAATGGATGTGTTTAAATTGTGTTTGTCTTCCTGATTCAGTTGGGGAGGATCATATGTCACTAGAAACCTCTCAATGTCTTCAATATTTCTATTTTGTTGGAGTATAGATTGTCAAAACAGTTTCTAAGTGATACTATGTATTCACAAGAAATTTAAGTAAGAATCAATAGATGGGATGAACTCAAACTAAAAAGATCTCCCTTGGCAAAGCATACAATCAATAATGGGAAAAGAGAGCCTAGAGAGTGGGAGAAAATATTTTCTACACACACTTCAAATAGAGCACTAATCTCCAAAACTTATAAAGAACTTACAAAACTTTACACCACAAATACAAAGAACCCAATTAATAAATGGGCCAAGGAACTGGACAGATACCTTACAGAAGAAGACATACAGGTGCTTAACACATATGTGAAAAAGTGTTCAACAACTCTAGTAATTAGAAAAATGCAAATTAAAACTATTCTAAGATTTCATCTTACTGTAGTTAGAATGGCTACTATCAAGAACACAAACAATAATAAATGTTGGCGTGGATGTGGGGAAAAAGGCACACTTACAGTGCTGGTAGTTGCAAATTGGTGCAGCCACTCTGGGAAGCAGTATGGAGATTCCTCAGAGAACTTGGAATGAACCCACCTAATGACCCAGTTATACAATTCCTCAGTTTATACCCAAAAGACTTAAAATTAGCATACTACAGTAATGCAGCCACATCAATGTTTACAGCAGCTCAATTCACAATAGCTAGGTTGTGGAATCAACCTAGATGCCCTTCAACAGATGAATGGATAAAGAAACTGTGGTATATATACACAATGGAATATTGTCCCATCATAAAGAAGAATAAAATTATGCCATTTGCAGGTAAATGGAAGGAATTGGAGAATATCATGCTAAGTGAAATAAACCAATTCCCAAAAAGTAAAGGCCGAATGATTTCCCTGATAAGTGGATGATGATACATAATGGGTTGGAGGGGTGAGGGTGACAGAAGAATGGAGGAACTTTAGATTACATAGAGGGAAATGAGAGGGAGGAAAAGGCGGACTTATAAAAGTGGAATGAGACAGACATCACTATCGTGTGGATATGTATGATTCATGAATGGTGTGAATTTACATGGTGTACAACCACAGAAACTGAAAGTTGTACCTCATTTGTGTACAGTGAACCAAATGAAAAATAAATTAAAAAAATGTTATTTTTCTGATGTGGAAAAATTAGCATTTGGAGAATTTGATAATAGTTTCTCCATAACATGGTTAAAAGCTGAATAAATGGTGTCAATAGAAAAAAAACAGAAAAAATTATAAATAATAAGATTGTTATAACTTCATATAGGGACTGATGCAAAAGCATCCCCCTGCCCCATACTGACACAGATTGCCAGGGCACCATCGATCCAACCAGGAAAGAGATAGTCCACTGGTTTCAAACTCTCACTGTCTGAGATTGTGAACCATGGGTGCCATGTCCCTGCACTGTCTGGTCCATGTTGGCCACATCCAAGCTTCGACCAGCTGTAGCTGTGGATGACATCCCCCTCTACTTCCAGGACAGAGACAGTTCTCCTACCTATCCATGCCTGGGCTTTCACTGGCATGGTATGGATTGAGTGCATCCACCCCCATCTCTGCTCTTATTCCCATGGGGGCTGTGCAGAGCACTGGATTAGGACTGCACTTCCCTGCAGTACTGATCAACTCTTGGGTCCACTCTACCACTCTACTTATCTGCGGTGAGTCAGTGGGGTCTTCAGCAAATTTTGACTAGTTGCAATACCTCTACAAGTTTCTTCTAGATGGATGATTGAGACATCCCACTGCATATATTCCCTGTGGCTTTATATTTGGCTATCTGAAAGTGGGGTGATACTACATTGATTTAATTTTCTTCTAGGGATACTGGCCAGGTGTGGACTCCACAAAATGTCTTTCATGTTCCACACCACTATCAATCTATAATTTTGGTTAAACTGCTTGGTATTTTTCAATGACACTGCTGCTACTATTGTATTTTAATTTGATCTGCTTTTATTTCCATCTTTTGTTAAGGAAATAAGCTTATGGGCTTCTCTTCTCCGTACTTTTCTTTCTATTTTCCCTCCCTATTGACCCTACTCAGGTCCAGGATTGGGGTTAAGAAAATCTGCCCTTATTTTCTGCTCCAGTAACCAAAATTCACATGTCTGCAAGTCCCAAACTGTCAAATATTGGGTGTTAGAGCATTGATTCAGTTACCCATTTCTCTGGTCAGCTTTTCCTTCACTACCTTCTTACTGTGGTGTTGAAGGGTCAGGAGTCACCACTCAACTCCTCTCGGCCATCTTCTCTGAGGCTTTTAATCAGACCAAATGGACAGCAAAACAGGCACAAGTCTTTGGAATAATAGACACATTCAAACTTACTGAGCTTACCATCCATGTTATTCCAGAGGTTTTTGGATGGGGCTTGGGCAGAAGATTAAAACACATAAGACTGCTATTGGATATTTGTTACAGTTAGGTAATGGGGAAGTATAATGTTACAGCTTTTTGGGAGGACAAGTGTGTGCCACTTATGCTATACTTGCTATGGTGCCCATCACCAGAGAAACACCAGTCCAGGTCGCAAAACTAATGAAGATGAGATGATTGAAAACAATCATCAGAGAGGAAATTGCCATTTGATTTCATCACACATTAACACATGGATAGTAAAAGACTATGTAGTTGGGGGAGGCACAAGGGACTGCCCATAAAATTACCTGATGTTTCTGCATTCTTTTCTGTTCTCAGCATTACTGAAACTGGAGTTTTGAGATGAAAGTGGATTCACTGCTTCAGCTGGCAGGTGGGGGTCTCTACAAGCTGTAGGCCTCTTCAACTGAGAGGTGTTGCAGTTCCTGAATGTGGGCCATTCCCTCCAGTGTTGAAGGAGACCCCAGAAGCTCATTGCCAAGTTCTTCTTTCAGGGTTCTCATTTCATGAATTTGAAGAATGAAATCCATAGACCAGACTGAATGAATGAAAGAGTAAGATATATTCAAGAGTAGAAAAAGGGGCAGAACTCTGCAGGGCAATAGGGGACCCTACAGCAGGTCTTCCCCTGCAGAATGTGCTATTCTAGCAGTTTATTTAGCACTTGGGTCACTGCTACTGGTCTAAATTTATGCTAATTAATATTTGGAGAGTCAATTGGTTAGCCCTGAATGTCATTCCATTTTCTTGTGGCAGGCCAGGAAGCTCGAGGCTGAAGTCATTGCATTATGTCTACTCAGTGGGGGTTCTGGAGCTGAGAACTGCATGGAGTGCACTGCAGCAGACTGCCAGGCAATAACCCCTTGGCTTACCCCAGCTAGGTGCTGGCCTGCCACACCTAGGGCCCATGACAACATGGCAAGCTATGCCTAGCAGCCCATGCCTGTTGCCTGTGCTTTAACTGACCCAGGCCACCATTCTGCTGCTTCCCTGCTCCCCTGATGCTTCTCACAGGGACCAGTGGCCTGACTGCACAGTTTGAGGGCTGGGGTGCAATGTTGCTACCATCAATAACAGATGCAACCAGAAGGCCTATCAAACGTGGTAAGGTCCCTCTTCAGCAATGAGAGACAGACTGCCATCAGACAGACAGATTGTTTCAGTCTGTGGTCCTTATACATTCCACAGCTGTCTTATTCTTTCTATACCCTGAAGTACAAAAGATAGATTGGTAAGGTACTCTTGCCTATCTATGCCTGCTGTTTAGTAACAATCTTGTTACTAAAACAAGATTATTCATTAGCCTGTGCTTAATGTGGCTGATTTGGCATCATTAGGGTCTACTAAACATTTGTCATATTCTCCATAGGTTATCACTAAGTGAACTAATCCTGGTCTGGGAAATGGAAGTTGCATATCATGCTAACCAGACTGTTGGATCTGCTTAGAACTCCGTGTGACTACAACACAAGGACATCCTTGAGTATTCTGCCCCACTAGTGAGATGGAATGGACTTGACTAATATAGAACTGGAGTAAGACACATTATATCCTCCATTTTATCCCAAGCTCTACCCCCAAGAAGAGTTTGAATAATAAAATGTATAAACACCTACATTGAGCTCTCTAAATTCTTTCTTTGGAATGGGAAAACAGTTTGCTTGGTGCCACTTAGACTCAGGGTTGCACAGGAACCCAGAGGTGCTTAACTACTGAGCTATGTCCCTGTCCCTTTTTATTTTTTATTTTGAGGCAGGGTATTGATAAATTGCTAAGGCTAGCCTTGAACTTGCAGTCCTCCTGCCTCAACCTCCCAAGTCCTTAGGACTACAGGTGTGTGCCCAGCAAAAAATAATTGTCCTATATTTATAGAGATCAGAAGGCTATGTTAAGTTACAAGTTTACATTTCTCCTGTCACTTTCAGTAGAAGAATTCTCATTCCTTCTCAAAGTCTCTCCCTCTGTTTTTAAAAATCACCTGTATAGAATCTCCTATCTTTTATATACTTCACCTTCCTCTCATAATAATCCCAGTGATTGCAGGACCTCAACCAGAAAATTGAGGATAGTATTCTCATCACAAGAACCTCAATTTAATCACATTTGTAAAACCCTTTGACCATGTAAGGCTGTATGTAATCCAATGTTCTAGGGATCAGGAGGCATTCTTCAGCTTACCGCAACAAATAATAAATATGGAAGGGATGATATTATTCAATAAATTAACATTTGGCAATCACTACAGTAATAATTGTCCCTGAGAAGGATTATAAAGAATTCCTGATAATAGACTGGTGCCTGAGTGTTTGTCCAGAAACAGAATCCCACCTCATCTCAACATGTTTTGTGACGATACTCATGTAATACCAAGGTAGTCAAGATAACTTTATAGCAAAGAAGTCAGGCAGACACCATGTTAATGAATTAAGAGTTAGTATCACAGGTGGAATAAATGAATACCATAAACCTGTAACAGTATGCAGAGGAGGACACAGTAGTATTTCTGTGGTATTCTCACCAACAATGAGTAACATCACACTTATCATGCATAAAATCCAAAAAATCTAAATAGAAGAATATTATATAAAATAAATGGACACAGTTGTCAGTACTATTAAACTAATTATAAGTGGAGACATACTGAGTAACATTAAAAGTTAAAAGAGTCCTGAAAACACTTAGGAGTAGGTGTGCATTATAGATTGAAATATTTTAGGAAAATAAAAATGCATTTTAATATTGTATAACTATAAAAAGGGAATGGTAAAATACTCATGTTGAAATGTTAATTTGTGCAATCTGGTGAATGTTTAGAGAAAGATCATGTAATTTTCTCAACTCTTCTATAAGTTGTTATTGGTTACTGAATTATAATTAGTATTTACTGATTTGTATTTGAAAGTTCATTGCTCTTGAAATCACTTGATATTATAATACATAATGGCCAATTCCCTTTCCAAATTAACGTATATAAAAGAGAGTTAGAAAACATGTACAGATGGCCACAGGAGGAATGAGTCTGAGGGTACCTGAGCAGGAAGTCAGAGCCGTCTTCTGTGATTTCCTGGATGTCACATTTATACCCATATTCCTGTTCTTCAGAGTAATAAAATCTAAAGATACTTGTGCATGCACATAAGGAATGTACTGCACAGCACTAAATATACAATGAAGCAGACAAAAATTGGGAGTCATGTGTCTGAGTGGAAAGGAGAAATTTACAGGTTGGAGAAACTGGTGCTTCCACAAGATGAGGCTCCATTCATATCTCAGAAAATGCTGACTTCACTACTGATGCTTTAGCAAAGTTGTTTGTGGCACAAATTCATGTGTGACAGGGAAATCTGTCACACAAATATTTGCTCTAGGGTTAGGGTTGACATTGGGATAATTTCAGAGCATCTGCTTTGCTTTGGGTGTGGTTGTTTACAAGAATGAGTCGCCAGACCTAAAAATCCATAATCACACCCTGATTTTGTCACTGACAAGTTGTTCAAATTTTGTCAAGTCACTTACACTATTTCTTGCAATTTTCTCATTTAGAACGTGCGAAAACTTAACCTAAATTGTAATAAATTTGTGGGAGTTTCACATAACTGGTTTCAAATGTGCAAAGCAACAGAAACAACAATATTAAGGCTAATATTTAAGAATAGTTTTGGAAACTGTTCTGTGTTTTAGGTTACATATTAAAAAATATGCAAGTATGGCTAAGATTCAATATTGCATGTGCTATAATATTGCATGTGCTATAAGATACACGTGTAAACATGCAAAATAACACGTTTTGCAAGCAAAAAAGGAAGACAAGAGGATGTTAATAAGTTGAAAAGAATTACATATTGAGAAGAAACGATGTAACCAAGTTGATAGATAGGACTTTTCAGAGCAGGCGGAAAGCTCTAGGGTGCTGGTGGGGTGGGGTCCAATTTGAACAAGAGTTAAGGAATCCAGGTGAAAGATCAGAGTGCCTGGAGGGTCACATGCAGAAGAAAAGGCACATTAGAAGAGAGCAGGAAAGACAGTTTCTCAGTGCCTGCGTCACTTTTCCTCCACACCTCTGCTTTATAACACAGAGGCACCCTGACACAGGGCATGGAGAGGAAAGTCAGAACCTGACTTTGCTAAGCCTGGTCCCTCTCCAGTGAAACCTAGAACCAGGCAGCCTCTGTGGCCCCATAGTCAGGCTTCTAGCTAAAAATCTAGACTTCAGACCAGCATAAGAATATCTGGCTTCCAGTCTTGTGACTATAGTCCCTGTTTCCAATGTACCAGGGACTGGACCCAGTCTGGTAGATGTCACCTCACACCTCACACTTCCCCTCATGAGAATCTCCATCATTAAAAAGAAAAAAGACAAATATCTTTTTTGAATAAAAGGCGTTATGTTTTATATATCAGGGGTTCTTTAAAACCTCCTGTGTTAATGTATAAGGTGGAATATTAGATTATCAAAGTCACAACTTCATTAGTGAATTTATCCATTTGGAGGATTAATAATTCTAAAGGATTACTGAGAGGTATCTCTAGGCAGGTGGGGTGTGACAGGAGGGAGTTGGTCACTGAGCATGTGTCTTGGGGATAATATATTTTTTTCCCTTGGTCTTTCCACACACACTCTCTCTTTCCTTACTGCCAAGAGCTAAAGAGCTTTTCCCCCTGCCCTTTAGCCCTGATGTTTTGCTTCACCTAGGGCCTAGTGCAATGGAAATAGAACACCTGTTCAGTGCATGGACAGAAAATCTGAAGCACAGAGCCCAAAATAAACTTGTACATTTCTAAATTTTCTCTTGAGGTATCTTGGTCACAGTAATGCAAAACTTGCTCACACATTTCTAGCATTGCTGTTGGAAATGTAACTTAGTATAGTGATTTTGTGAAACATTATGGGGGTTCCTCAAAAAAATAAATAGTAAGAATTACCATATGATCCAGCAACCTTATTTCTAGGTTTATATCTATGAAATTAAGTCAATATCTGGTAGAAATGGCTAAGAATTCAGGTTTATTGTAGCATTATTTATAATAGACAAGATATTGAATCAATCTGTGTCCTTCCAATGGAAAAGCAATTTAAAAAGTGAAATATAAATGGATATATATCCTAAGGAAATGAATTCATTATGGGTAAAAGACATCTGCACTCTGATGTTTGATATAGTTCTACTCATAAAAGCCTAGAAGTAGCAATAGTCTCATCAACTGACAAGTCAATTAAGAATTGTCATACCTCTGAAAATTAGAATATTATGAAACCACAAGAAATGGATGTAATATTTTCATTTGAAACAACATAGATAGAACTGGATGACAACAAGTATTGAGTTGCATTTAGACAGGATTAATGAATTCTGGTGTTCCATTGCATAGCAGAGTGAGTATCAATAATTCTTTTCTTCAAAAAATCCAATAGAAATTATTTTATATGTTTTTATCATAAGGAAATGATAAGTGTTTCAAGAGATAGACAAATTTACTCTTATAAGAATTATAATATATACATACATCAAAATATCACAAAATAACTCATAAGTATGTACAATTTTATGTATTAATTTTAAAGTGATATGAAAACAGTTAAATGTGAAGTCAAATATTTTGTTTTCATAAAAGTAGAAAGTGAAATTGTAGTTATGAGGGAAATTGATGTGTTGGGATACATGGGTTAGGAATATATTGGTGAAAGATTCAAAGTTTGAAGTTACTGAAAGGATAAATCAAGACATCTATTATACACCTTGGTGTTTGTCAAAAATATATGCTAACCTCAAAAATGCTACGAGAGCATTTCTTCTTTCCAAATATATAATTGCATTAATCATACATTGATCATACATTGATTTGCTAAACTTAGTCATGGTGCACTGTAAATATATATTGCCATCATGTTGTGTATGGCAAATACATAAAGTTTACACTGTGAATTAAAAAACATAAGGAAAATACAAGAAGAACTCACACAAAAAATAAACAACAGGAAATTATTTTAATCTGTTTGTAATTGGGAGTTAATGTCACTGGTTTTCCCAACAAGGGTATTCTATATAAGTATTATATATGAATTCCCTGGAAAAAGCAACTGTGAGAAGCTTGGTTCCAACACAAAGGCTAAAGTAAAAAAAGGCAAAAACTGATATTGGAAACCAGAAAGAGAGCATCTGAAGACACTTAGCCACTTCCCAGAGCTGAGACCTTTGTGAGCAACAAAGTCAGTGTAATGTGTTCTAGCTGAGTTAGAGGTAGGGGAACATATCCCAAACTAGCTATTCTCATACTCCTTAACCATCAGACTCCCAGAGCTAAACCCAAGCAGAAGCTTTGATCTGGCCTCCATGGGATCATCACAGGAAAACAAGAAGTATGGAATTCTATTGTTTAGGGCTGAGTGCCTGCACTTGATGCCAAAAGACCAGAAAAAGTCAAAATAAATTCACTCCTATCAGATGCTATACAGTCAAATGGAAACTGAAAGGAAGCAGACAGATTCCCCAAAATACCAAAAAAAGAAAGAAAACTTCAGGGGACCTTACCCAACTTTTCTGGTGTTATTTTATTTTCCATGTTTCATGAAGGTCTCTGTTTTACCATGGTCTAGTGGGAGGTAGCTCTCTGCTATTTTTGAATAGAATCTGCTGGAATCATGAATCATGAATAAAAGTAAAATTGGTATATAACTAAATTGGTTGTAATTGTGTATCTTAAAAAGACATATATATTGGGATAGAGAGTGGATTGGGCAAGTGGAAGGGAGTGGAGACCATCCATCACATGCAAAATACATAGTCATTTGATAGTGTAATGGGACAAATGAGGATGGTGGAAAAGTGAGGTTGAGAATAATTTCTATAAAATGATCCCACTGCACTGAATCCCCCATTGCTTTCTTTACCAAAAAGCAATCTGCCTGCATCCCTGCCTGGTCTGAGGGGACAGGGAATGTCACATTCCTCAACAAAGTGACGTAGGGAGTAGAAGCCCTGACAGTCAGTGTAGGTAATGAATGATGGGGGTCAAGAGAGGACGATGGCTGGTTATCACTGGGTTGCTATCAATTAACCTCTGAAATCACACTTTCTCACTCCATGTGTTGCTAAAACCCTGGGGATCTCACTTTCCAACCCAATGGATTACAACCCGTGCTACTCCTTGTAGCCTTTAGGCATGGATAGGGAGAAGGAAGAAGATGGGGAGATTTCGGGGTCCAAAGGGCATCCAACATAAGTCCCTCTTATTTCCAGAGAGGTCTGCACCTACATCCCTGTTAAATTTAACTTACTTTCTACCCTTGCCTCAGTGACTCTCTGTGTTTACTCTTCAACTCCAGGGGAAGGTTGAACCTATCTCTTATCTCCAAGAGGAATATCAATACTAGTAGTTGTTGAGAGCAGGGTGGTATCTGTGCTGCTAACTGTCTCAAGGACAAACAGGACTGCTGGGCCCCTGTGCTTACCAAGGTTGTTAAGAGATATTTGTCCGAGGAATGTGCAGTTGCCTGGAGACCTTATCCGTCAAGGACGAGAGCAGGGCCTAGCCCCAACTCAGCTCCTGAATAGTTCACCTGTTCCCTCCCCCCTTCTTCCTCTAGGACCGTCCAGTTCTGGCCGGACCCAATGAAAATCAAATAGATTGACCGGACCCAACCAGGGGAGGTTTAGCTGTTCGAATGTTAGCCAATTAGAAGAACACTGTAAAACTGCTTGCTTTTCCTTATAAAAACCCTGCTGACGAGGGCTCGGGGCCCCTCTCCTAGCGTCGTTGATTAAGGACGCAGAGGACCGGGTTCGAACTCGCTAATAAATGACTCTTTGCTGCTTGCATTGATCGTGGTCTCTGGTGGTCCTTGTGGGGTCTCAAGCCTTTGGGCACAACATAGTGACCTGCAGAGAAAGGATAGTGTTCAAAGGAAAACCTTCTGTTTGTCCCTGATGTTCATTGAAATTATTTCATTTTCATTTCGGAACAATGTAGTTTAGTTTAATATTTGTAACTTGAAAAATATTGATGTTAATATTAACTGGAGAGACAGAAAAAGATAGGAGATAGTACAGAAATAGGTCAATCATCATTTCATATTTTCCTTATATAAACATTCCAAAATTTAAAGGTTGTTTTAGAATATCACTTAAATTTTTCTCATTGGAATGATCATTCTTTCTTGTTTCTCTTTCAAATTCACATTTTGCTCCATTATTGTTATGACTGTGAATCATTAAAAGGTATGTGAGCTGTTCTAAGAATTAGTGAAGTAAGAAAATTCAAGATATTTGCATATAAATTCCCCAGAATAATTTATTCAAACTCGTTCTGTTCTAATTTTAATCATTTGTTTATTTTTACTTTTTTAGTTTTAATTGTATTCTCTTTGAAATTATTTAAGTGTGTTGGGAAATGGGATGAGTTCATTTTAAACAAATCTAAAAACACAGACTAACTTCAAACCTCAGCAAGGGGGTAGCTAAATGTACCTAAGAAGCAATTCCATAGAGAGCTTTCTTCCAAGGAACTTGCTCACCAACTCACCTGGGAGAAAGATAAATGAATGGCCTATGTAATAACAATGCCCAAGAGTTCACAGGAACAGCATACAAATAGCACTCCCACAAGGCATACTTGATATTTTCTACCATTGCCTTCCTAACGTGCCCTTTTTATCTCTTTGCTATACCATGTCACCTGAAAAACTCACTTCTGAACAGAATACTTAATTATTCATTTGTATACTATGGTTTCTCCTTTCTTTCCTGAAAGCTTGAAAAATTCAAATGTATTCCTTCATAAATCTTTTTCATTGAATGATATTTAACAAATTAAGGTGAGTAAAAAATGCATGTATTTAGAGGCTATGCATTTTAGGGAAGATTCAAATGATTAGTACTTAGGTCATAGTGCCTAATATACATACAAGAATCAGAGACCATTTCATTTCAAGGAGTGTTTTCTAAATTTAGGAAATGCCTAGTTTGCTGACTCTAGGAACAATCAGCCTTTTCTCTGTAATCTCTTTTTTTTCATCTCTCACTTAGATCATACTTCGAGACATTCAAATTACAATAAAAACATACTCCACAAATATTAAATACTTGGATGAAGTGTCTTATCAGCAATGTGAATTTTTTACACATATGGTCACAATTTGATGAATTGACTTGCCGATTATTTCATCCAGATGCCGTGATATTGGTTGAATAAAATTGCTTTTATTTCTTCTAGTGATCTTTTACTACCTATGAAATTGATCCTGATAAAATTATAAGTAAAATACCATATGGTATGAAAATAAAGAATGTATTAGATAGACTAGAAAGAAAATGTGAAGACTTCAACAGGAATACAGCCTGGCAACTTTTAATATGACTTTAAACATTCATGGGTATAAATTACTATGTAGTAAAATAATGATGGAAAAATCACTGAAAATAGGGGATCCAGATATCATAGAATCCAAGTGTTGAAAGTAATAAAATGTAATGAGAATGATATAATGAACATGAGAAATATAAGGCTAGGGTATAAAGTTCATATAAAATACAAGAGTAAATCATTTTGATCTCCAGGGAAGCATAGAAATCAAAAAGCTTTGGGATGATCATTGCTCACAAAGAAAAGTATACTTACTTTTTAAAAAATCCCCAATCACATAAATCTAGTGAAGTTACTGAAGGCATTTTTGTGTTAATACTGTACTTATAGCTAGATGAAATTAATTATGAAAAAATTCATGCAAAATCAGACCTATTATTACTCATAAAATATCTGATATATGATCCATGGTAGAAAATTATGAAGTGTGAATTTAATAATGCTAAAGGAACAAATAGAATATGTCTTACAATGCCTCTATTCCATAGTGTAGGTAGACCGAAATTATTAGAATCCTTATTTGGCAACCAAGATGTCATGCTTTTTAGCATTACATTATTATTGTTATTCTTTTATTATTGTTATTCCTATATAACCAGAAAAACATATTTGAAAGGCAAAATTAACATCTCGGCTCTGAGTAGCTTTGTGAGACAGGCAACCCAGCAGGTGACCTTGAGGATTTAATGGAATAGAGAATGTGAAAACTGTGATTTGTAACCCTAAAAATCTAGAGTGGGGAACCAATAAATGGCTGGAAAAGTAACTCAGACTTTTGTCAGTGGAACATTATTCGAATTTCACATATGAATGTTCCTCAACTTACATGAGATTGTGGTTTTCAAGAAACATACTTCACTAATGAACAAGTATATATATGAAAATAATTTTTTATCTCAAAATAATTCTTTCCTTAGGTCAGTTATTTTGTTTCAATAATCCTTTGAGCTGAAACTGAAGAAATACGTCCTAAAAATGTAACAATAATTCCAGGATTTGAATATCTCATGGCCTTAGTTAGCATATCTCCTCCAGAAGTTAACTAGAGTTTTAAAAAATGTACTTGTATTAAATATAGTAAATGGGTGACTGCTATCTATCCAAATTCTTTTCTTAAATGAGGATAATAAGTTCAATTGATCAAGAAAATCAACTAAATGGATAAATTAACTAAAGTTCAACATGATAAGTTAAATGCCCAGAGTTTGAATTAGTTTTGCAAAGAAGCACGAAAGTGCAAAAGCAAACCCCAAAGTATGAAGAAACCTGTCTTTTTAGCTTAAACCTTTGAATTTATGAAACCAATGATTGATAACTTTTCAAATACAGGGAAATTGATCTTAATAGTTTTTAAATTTCCTGTTCAGTTTTAAATACAGATAGATTTGTTTAAATTCAGTCTTTTCTGACTACCCATAGTGAAGACATAATTATTTGACTAATCAGAGGGAACTGGTAAGAATTTTTCTTCCTTCCTCCCCTTTTTCTTCCTCCTTCCTTCAATCCTCCCTCCCTTCCTCTTTTTCTTTCTCTCTTTCCTTTCCTTCCTTCCTTCCTTCTTTCCTTCCTTCCTTCCTTCCTTCCTTCCTTCCTTCCTTCCTTCCTTCCTTCCTTCCTTCCTTCCTTCTCCCTCCCTCTCTCCCTCCCTCCCTTTCTTTCTTTCTTTCTTTCTTTCTTTCTTTCTTTCTTTCTTTCTTTCTTTCTTTCTTTCTTTCTTTCTTTCCTATTCATCTATTAAGTGGTGATAGGGATTTATTCTAGGGTCTAGCATAAACTAGGCAAGTGCTATAACACAGACCAACATCCCTAAGCCTGGACTACTCTATGTTGATGATACTCATACCTCCAGGGTTCCTCTTCCTTAGTCTTCTACCCTTGCTACCTGAATACCTTTATGATTCTTATCATTTTTTTGTAATGCCCTGAAGCAGTAATCCTAAAAAATGAATCTCCAATTACTTGGACTGAGGCCTCATCTACTCTGTCAGACACCAGAAGACAGGAAGCAGCAAACTTCATATTAAACTACTCAATTGAGCTTTATGCTGTGAAATTTGAAACCATTAATTTGTAGTTTCTAAAATACAGTCACTTCGTTTTTTCATTCAGTCCTCACCAGAGAAAAAGAAGATAGTTATTGTTAACCTTGTTACACAGGAGAGGAAGTTCAGTTTCATAATGCAAGGGTTTCTTGTTGACAAATACCTTTAATTTTTATTATAAAGAAGATAAATATGATTACCTGGTCTGGGTCCTTTGTACTATTTCATTACTAAATTACTGCATTCTACCATCAGTGAGTGCAAACAAATGGATTGTTATGTTTCTTCTGCTCCCATAATGCTAAATTCTTTGGCACTTCTCTACTATAGGTGAAATAAGTTGAAGAATATGGCACTCATTAATGCAAGCCACCCTGAAGAGTTCATTCTACTAGGCTTTGCTGACCGACCCTGGCTAGAGCTTTCTCTATTCATTATTCTTCTGATAACATATCCCATGGCCATAATGGGAAACAAGAGTATCATTTTGGTGTCCACGATAGATCCCTGTCTCCACAGTCCCATGTATTTCTTCCTCACCAACCTTTCCTTTTTGGATATATGTTTAACCACAAGCATTGTGCCTCAGATGCTGATTAACCTGGGAAGCACTAACAAAGCCATCAGCTATGTGTGGTGTGCAGTTCAGCTCTATTTCTTCAGCATGATGGGAAGCACAGAATGTCTTCTCCTGGCTCTCCTATCTTTTGATCGCTATGTAGCCATCTGCAGACCTCTGCACTACACCCTCATCATGAATCAGCGGGTTTGCTTTCTATTAGTATCCATTGTGTGGTTGGGTGGTATCACCTATGCTGTCTCAGAAGTCACAACTACATTACAGTTGCCACTGTGTGGCAATAATAAACTGGATCACTTGGTGTGTGAGACCCCAGTTCTTTTAAAGTCTGCTTGTGGTGAAAAAGAAGTTAATGAGTTAACAATCTCTGTGGTGTGTATTTTTATAGTAGCTGTTCCTCTGTGCCTGATTCTTGCCTCCTACGCTAGCATTGGACATGCTGTACTTAACATTAAATCTTCTGAAGGAAGGAAAAAGGCCTTCGGGACATGTTCCTCTCATCTCATTGTGGTGCTCTTATTTTACGGTCCAACCATCAGCATGTACCTTCAACCCCCCTCTTCTATCACAAAGGATCAGCCCAAGTTCATGGCCCTCTTCTATGGAGTGGTGACGCCTACAGCCAACCCCTTTATCTACACCCTGAGGGATAAGGATGTAAAGGGGGCTTTAAGAAACCTAGTGAAGAGCATTTTCAGTTCCAAATAAACTTTTATAGTTACCAAATGGAATTATTGAAAAATTAGAGTAGGTTTATAAAAGTTTCTCTTATAACTCATTCATGTCCAAAATCTCATGCTATAGGTTCCTCTTACAAAATCTGTCATATTCACTGTTATTTATTATCACATTAGGCAAGAATTATACTTGGCTAATATGCACCAGAATGGGCACTGTGTTCTTGAAAATATAATAATTCCATTGGAATTTGGTTCATATTAAAATAGTGACTTTGTTAAGTAGCAAAAAGAAGCTAAACTATAAATTTTAGTGTAATTGCATTTGGTCTATCTAGCCATCGTAAAAATGGAAAGATGATCATTCATTGATAGTCTTCCAGCAATGTCACTTGAAAAACAATCACTCTGTGAATTGTCCCAACCTTATGTGAACAACAATTTATCTTATAAATTTTGTTTAAAGAACTTTGTGCTTTAAGAGAAGGTTGAATCTTAAAATTTCATCAACTAAAATATATGAATGATTTTACTTCTTGAAAAATGCACTGTTATTTTTGTTTAAAAAATATGTGTTCAGTTATTTTGTATTATTAATTAAATAATTATAATTGCTGTAACGGATAAGATGGTGAAACAGAGGAAGGCAGTACTTTCCAGGTGCTCCCTGGTTCTGAATTAAATCAGTGGAAATTGTCCTTCTGAAGAAGGTATATGACTAAGGGAATTTATTGTAATTCAATATTAACCAGTCACTGACTCAATGAGATCAAGATTTTCTGGTGTTTTAAATAGAGGATAAGAAAAGGTTGATAAGAGTCAAACAAATGAGAGACAACTGAAGAAATCAGATAATACAGTGCAGTAGACAACTTTGTTACAGAAATACCTGTAGAGTAGAAAGGTAGTTTGAAGTTACCTGATACAGAGGGTACACAACAAACTGGTGTTTGAAAATTGTTCCATGGTTCTCAGTTTGTAAAGTGGATACCTGAGATAGGGATCCATTTTGTAGAGGCAGATTTTCCTGCTCTAGCAGAACAATTCTTAGAATTCACCTGACACCTAGATTCCCTGTCAAGATTGACATCTGCCTGACTCCAGGGATGTGGGGTCTACTCTCTCCAGATTATATACTACCTGACAAAGTTTACAATGTCTGGAATAGACCTGGACCTCAGTTAATGGAACTTCTCAGGTAGAAATCTGCATCAGTTTCTCCCTGGAAATGCATGAACCCAGACACACCCCAGTCTGGATGCACCCTGGAAGTGCATTGATTGCCTTAAATCTTCAGTAGATGATCCTTTGGATTCTATCTTATCTTCTACTGGTCAACAGTGGTTACTTACTCTGCTTTGATCCTCATTCAGAGATAGATAAAATCTCTTGCATCTCTGTGAGGAATTTGTGTATATATCATATGTAACTGTCTTTGTGTATGTGTGAGGTGGGGTGGGGGATCGAACCTAGGGCCTTGTGCTTACAAGGCAAGCACTCTACCGACTGAGCTATCTCCCCAGCCCCTTGAAATGTCCTTCTTTATCCCTTCTGACTAACTTAGATTTGAAGTCCACTTTATCTGATATGAGTATGGAGACCCCTGCTTTTTTACTGGGTCCATGTGCATGGTATGTTTTTCCCCATTCTTTTACCTTTAGTCTGTAGATGTCTTTTTCTATGAGATGAGTCTCTTGAAGGCAGCATATTGTTGGGTCTTTCTTTTTAATCCAATCTGCTTGTGTATGTCTTTTGATTATTGAATTTAGGCCATTGACATTCAAGGAGATAAGAGGAAAATAGAGAGGATGAGAAAAATATTAATAAAAGAAAAGAAAAGTAGGAATAATAGTAGGTATAAGAGGAATAATCATAATATTACTACTAATAAAAAAAACTATAATAAAACTATAGAGTCCTGTTCAAACAGCCTAGTCTTCAGTAGACTGATGTCTGGGAGGAACTTGATCATGCAGTGATTCAAGAAAGTTGCTGCCCCTGTAGGAATGATGGCCTCCAGGTGAGGTATAATCCCTGTACTGGGCAGAGGTGCCTCCACATGTTAACAAATGGTCAACTGTAGCATGGGTGCTAGACCCCAAGTGGGGCCAGGCTGGGCTGGGCCTGGGTCTCAACCACCTTGATCTTTCATGAGTATCATGTGGCAAAATATGTTGAGATGAGGTGGGATTCTGGTTTTGAACTAAATTCTAGTCAGTCCACTAGTCTTCTTATTAATCTTCTAATCTTTCCCAGAAACATTTATTACTATGGTGTTTGCCAAATGGGAATTTAGAAAATTATATCATTCCTTTTACCTTTCTTATTTGGTATGGTAAGTTGAATAATGCCTCATACTTTCTTGAATATTCACATCCTGATCCCTGGAACATTTAATTATATATAGCCTCATATGTCCAAAAATTTTCCAAATGTGATTAAATTAAGACTCTTGAGATGGGAATGCTATCTTACATTATCTGGTTGGGTTGTTAAAATCTCTGGGGTACATAGTGAGAAAAGCTAGAGTTTAGAATGTAGAGACAATACTATATTGTTGACTTTGAATTTAGAGGCAGAGACCTTGAGGCAGAACATAATGTCTTTTGGAAGCTGAAAATTCAGGAAATAGATTCTTTCCTGTAAGTGGCAGAAGGAATGCAGCACTGTCTCTTTATTTAGTCTTCTAATCTTCAGAAATATGAGATTATTCATTTTTCTATTTTAAAGATTATATTTGTGACAATTTGTATAGCAGCAGTGGAAAGCTACTTTAGTTGGCATTTTATTGAATGGAAGAGTTTTTTCTTTATTTCCCCGAATAGGTATGTATCTGTAGGATTGTGTGTGTGTGTGTCTGTGTGTGTGTGTGTTATCGATCATCTACTTGTCTATATTCCTATTTTAATATGGACTTCTGACTTTACATTTTATGGTGACATTATTTTGATGCAGAAGTATGCACTGATTGGCCAGGGAGAACCCCTTCCATCTGGCTCATATCTCCATTTGATATGAACAGTCACTGGCTATAGATCTGGGAATCATTTGATTGTGAATACTTGATACATGAAGCCTTTTCAGTTTATCCGATTTTTTCATGGAGGTTTATATTTGAAGTTCAAGCTGATCAATTATCAATGATGAGAATTCGATTTTCCCCTGCCTACTCTCCTGAACTAATCTCAGACAAAGTAGTTTGGGAATGCTGGGTGGGAAATCTTTGTTTGAATACCTTTTGAAGATTATGCTTACCAGGACCTCAGAATGACATGTTTATATATCGACTTTGACTACTGATATGGACATGTAAGTTCTTCATATCTATGCTCTTAGGGAGCCTGAAGGGTATGTTATAAGAAGTGGCATTCATGCTCTTAGACTATGCATTACTGAGTAGGACCTACAAGACCAGGCTCCTTTGATAAAGAGCAGCCTGGCACATTTCTTCCTTTTGTGGCCTATAGTGTGAAGATGTTTGAGAAGCACTCTTTAGTCCTTGCCTTCAACACCCACTGGTGGAATCTCCCAGTTATTGGCTGCTGATGTAGATTCCAAGCCAAGCACTCCTACTGTTCTTTGCTGTTTGGTGTAGGATAGGAGAGTCCTGGTCACCTGATGCAGCCCTGGTACTTTAGAGTATCCACCTACTACTGTGAAGTTTTACTTTACACAAGTCCAGTAGAATCTAAATAACATCTAGTCAGTTTTGGCAGGATCCATAATAATTTAAGAAAATTTATATGAAGAAGAGAGATCTGCAAAATTTTCCCATAAATTTCCGTATGTCAGTATGTTATGCTTTATAAGCCTAGGAGTAAAATTATGGTAACATAATAAAAGTTCTTATGTTACAAGAGTGAAAAAAAATTTCATGATTTATTTACTGGCTAAGCAAAACCACTAATGTTAGGTAAATGCCAGGAATAATGCAAAACAAGGGGATTATCATTTACTGCTAATGACGCTGCAAATGCTACAAACACTTTGAATGACTGTTTTGTAACTTCAAATGAAGTTTATAATAGACTTTTATATGATCCAAAAATCATCTTTCTAAGAATTTATTCCAGTGAATTGAAATTTAAATCCACACAAAAATTGACACGTGAATGTTCAGAGTCACTTCATTCATAATCACTCAAAATTGGAAAAAGCACATGTCCTTTAACAGGAGAAAGATACAACTAGGTTATGTCCACACAGTGAAATATGTGAGTAATAACATGGGACCCTAAATGAATTTTACTAAATAATGTCACCTGATGAAAGAGCTGGAAGGGCAAAACTGTAGCAAGGGAAAACCTACCTGCTGTTGCCAGTCATTGATGGAAGAAAATTAATTGATGACAAAAAAGACACACAAGGCCATTGAGAGAAATATGGAACAGACCTGTGTTATGCTGTGCTAGTGATAGACAGATATGTCTTTGTTAAAACCCACACAAACACCCATCAAACACCAACAAAAATGAAATTTATTAGAAGAAACCAAGAAGAAATATAAATGAGTATGTGCAAATTCTAGTGTTGAAGGCACCGGGTAACAAGTTAATCTCATTCTGTATTTATAATACATTTAAAGTATGAAATAACTATACTGAAAGGAGTGAAATATAAATATGTATTTATCTAGGTAATTTTATAAAAGGTGTTTTGACTGGGAAATTTAAGGCTATAGAAAAAAATAACGGCATAAACACATATTTGTGTCTCATCATGATACAATTAATTCTGAAATTTCTTTTCCCCATTTACTTGGATTGGACAAAAAAGTTAAGTCGATGCATAGTGAAATCAAGGTTCCTCACTCTTGGTGAGGAAAATTACATACAGGCAAGAAAGGAAGGCTATGAGTTAGGAATTACTGTGTTGAGTCAGAGATAATAGAATGATCTTGGATGTACACACACACACACACACACACACACACACA
Source organism: Sciurus carolinensis (assembly GCF_902686445.1). Taxonomy (NCBI): domain Eukaryota; kingdom Metazoa; phylum Chordata; class Mammalia; order Rodentia; family Sciuridae; genus Sciurus; species Sciurus carolinensis. The sequence goes on from NC_062219.1 coordinate 126,466,438, forward strand.
AACTCGAAGATGGAACAATAGAGCAACAAATAGAAACAATTACAGATACCTGTATAAACACACTGAGACCTGGGGACAAAAGATAGTCAGTGTATATAATAAGTAATTGGTTGGTTTGGGAAGATGGAAGCTGATTTGGGTCTGGGAAGATAAAGGTTGCCTCCGGAGAATTGAAATGCTAATACCTCCAGAGCCCATCCCTCCTCCTTGCCTCCCCTCCTCCCCTGTTGCAAAGGTGAACTGCCTACAGGAAACTCTTCCTCCCAGTAGGTTGATAATGCAGCACCTCCAGGGCAGCCCCTTTTTGTGTCTGTTTGGGCAGACACTGAGAGGCTTCCCTTGAAGGCTGCCTTCCCACATTTGGCTCAGCTATGTTTTGGCCCACCCTTTTGATCTTGAATGCAGGATGGGGAGAGGAGAGAGGCAAGATAAGGGGAGAAGGAAGGTGTGAGAACAAGGGAATTCTAAAATGTATAGAAAGACAGGATAACCCTACTTCCTTGGATATCCAGCTCTGGGGCCCCTTCTCTGTGGAGAAGTCTATCTCTGTCCTATCTGAATAAAATTTGCTTTCTGTGTTTGCCTCGGTGTTTCTGGGGTGTTTAATCTTCACATCTGGGGAAATGAAACTCTGCCCTGATTGATTTTCATCACTCGCAGTATCAACGGGTTGGTATATATTCATACATTACCCACTGCTGTACGTTGAAATAGACTATGGGAAATGTCACCCAGTCCAATGTGCACATGTAACACTGAACTATTGTATATCACTGAACTATGGAATAACACTGAATATCATTCTCCAGTAAAATTAACCAAGATTCCTGGAGAAATGTCTGATGATAATCCCAGGGAAGAAATATACAAAATATACTACCTCCAGTAGTAGCACCACATGTGCCAAAAATGAAGCAAATTTTTTTTTAAAAGAGAAAGATAAGCAGATGAAGAAAAGTCCCAGGGACCCAGGAGCTAATCTGAAAAAGCTCCAGGGGACAAAACTGGAACAATTTGAGCAATAAAATAAATGACATACATTGAATTATAACCCAAGTAATAAGATAAAAATCTCTTAGTTCATATTTTATATATTTGTATATTTATTTATACACTTATGTAGGTATAAATGTACATAATGTATATAAGTATAAATAAATCTACTGATATTTATATATAATAAATGATTGGACCAATAAAAATGAATGAAAGAGAGAGATCTTCCTTATAGATAAATAAATACTCCTCTCTGGGGAACTCAATTTCTTATTCTATCTTCAGCAGAGGCCAGGCTCAGTGACTGTCTTTGAAGGAACAGAATATGGAAAGATAAAAGTATAAACTTAAGTCTCATATACCTGGACTCTATCATCACTAAATGGTTAAGATTCAACACCATCAGTGAATCCGTGAGGTAAAGGGCTCCCACAACTGTGTAGGAATGGGAATGGCATTTCTCACCCCAAAAATCATAACTCCAATCTAAACAGAAAGTACAACTGAGATATATTCTAGAAAATATCTGGCCAACACTCCTTAAACAACTCAAGGTACTCTGAGAAGACTGTGAGGCATGACAACTCAACACAGCATGGCAGCCTGGATTTGATCCAGGGGAAAAACAGGACATTAAATTAAAACCTAGGGAAATCCAAAGAAGTCTGGAGTTTAAGTCAAAGTTTATTTAAAATTTTCTAACTACATCTACCAATACTTTGGAAGGTGTACAACATAAGAAATGTTCTGTAACACTGCCCCTGCCAAACATACATACTATAGAAATAAACACTTTAGAGAGGATGTGGGAGAATATAACACTGTCTCCGTTTCTTTCTATAGGCTGCAATACATGTTTGCAATGGGTATTGTAATAGGAAAAAGGGCCACAATCAGGCAGAACCAAATAGAAAACTTGGGGACAAGATATATATTATTTGGGTCAATGGGTACTTCAGTCTCTCCATTAGATTAACAGATCCCATGTCATATTAAGATAAGTCCTTGCCATGAACTATGCTGGATTTTAGTTATTCTTAAGATTATTATACAACTAAAAGATAAATTCTCTAGTCTACCTTCCTGGTTAACGGTAGAGAAGTATAATGTGAACATATAAAACAATATTATAAAATGATAGCCTGGAAGATGGTGGATAAGAGATGATAATATTGTAAGTTTAATATTTTACTTAATGTAAAACCAGATGGACAGGATAGGATAAAACTCTGTGCCATGTATAGTGGCCTGGACATTTTGGAGTAGGATCACACACAAAAAAAAAAAAAATCAAGGGAGAAATTATTGTCTGAAATAGCTGATAACTTGACAATTGAGTTCAGCTATGTCATGGAACCCAAATGTATAGTTTTTACATAGAATTTGCCTAAAAGCATCATAAGCATATTCTGTTTTCAGATCTTCAAATCATGTTTTACATTAATAACAATTAGCACTTTAGTAACAACTTTACATTGAATGAATAGTTATATTGCATACATTCATAATTGTTTCCTATGTAATAGAGCAAATGTCAACCCTTTATAATAAATATCTTTAAAAGAATGCATCCCCAAATTTTCTCCTACACCCAGAAAATTTCTCATTTCAGTGAGACGTTAAGCATTTAATATCATTTTCATCAAGTAGAGAAAGAAAATAGCCAGGCACTCTTTCCTATTATAAATAAATTTTAAGATATAATAATTCTAACATAATGTTTAATACAAGAATTATGTTTGTGCCTATGGAATGTATTAGTCAGAAATTAATTAATATTGATATACCAATCAGTTTATAGGCAAAATATATATGGTTATATATTAACAGAACTCTTGGTGCACACAGAGCAATAGTCAAAATTATTCAATGTGTCCTATCAGATATGCATTTTTACCTAACAGTCACTTTGTAAAGTTTGTTTGTATGGAATCTAGACAGACATCACAAAAGAATTTGTTGCACTTAAAGTTTGCAGTTTGAAATAATGAATTCCTCCAGAGTGGAAGAAAGCAAAGTCCCTTGGAACTGTGAACTCCATATTTACTCAGTGGGAGGAAACTGGAATGATAACAGGAAAAATAATTTTGGAAGTAAATCTCAAAGCAATTCCTTTTCCAAACATTCCAATTCCCCTTAGTTCCCATTTAGCCTTTTACTTCTCCTGTGATAAAGAAAACATTACATACGTACAAAAAGCCTTAAAATAAACTCCAGACTCCAGTTTATTTTAAAAGTTTTTGCAGAAACCACTCATATCCAACTTTTTACTTTTCAACACAAAATCTTCTAAAATGTATATTCTATAACATAAAAATATAGTATGCATAAATTTTTTATTCTAAGATAAAAAAATGTCATGGTAAATGATTGAATTTTCTTTAATGTTGACAAAACAAGAAGGTGTTTTTTTTAAAGTTCATATTCATGTTTTACAATTTAAATCCTCTTTTCTTAAATTTTATTTTAACGTTTAACGTTAGACTATTTTTCAATGATACATAAAAATACAAAAATTGTACATACTAGCATAGTAATATGTGATGTATTAATACATGTATACATTAGGTACTGTTTCAATCAGGTTAAAGGATGGCAGATGGAGAATGAAGTGAGTACATTTGTGCACTACAGCACCTGTTTCTTTTCAAGACAAATCTAGGATGAGGCCAGTCCCAGTGATCCTAAGACCCAACTATTCCCCAAATACCGTAACCTCCTTCCAATACATGCAGACCAAGCTCCAGGCTCCAAATCAACTTCCAAGAAACCAGATTCCAGTCCTGCCCCAACACCAATCCAGGCCCAGGTTCCAAGTTCATTCCAGTGGCCCCCATTTCCAGTGCATACAGACTCCAATACAGTGTAGTTATTGCTTTACACTTCATATGGGTAGAGCATATATTATGAAAAAGGCAAAAGGTAACAAGTGTCAGCAAGAACATGGAGGAAAGTATATGTTTTACACTATTGAGTAGAATGCAAATTATGGTAGCCATTATGGAAAACACTATGAACTTTACTCAAAAAATTATAAATAAATTTTCCCTATGATTCAGCAACCCTACTCCTAGATATGTATCCAACTACCACCATGAAATAACCATGTTCAAGTGATACCTTCACATCCACATTCATTTCAGCCTTATTACTTGTAGTCATGACATTGGGAAAAAGCCCTTGTCTACCAACAGATGAATAAAGAAAGAAAGAAAATGCAACACACACACACACACACACACACACACACACACACACACACATGTGTATATAAATACAAATTATTTATGTATAAACCATACACATATAATATATAATACCTGGTACAACCATGGTAATTTATGGAATAGGAACTTGAGGCTTCCCAGAAACAATGGTTTCTCCATACAAATGGGATCTCATCTTACTTTCTGGAGAACAAATTTGTGGGTACAGGACCCCACAACTATTCTCGTGGGGTTGCTCTGGTGACGTTCAAACCCAGGAATAAATCTTGAAATGAGCAATATTGGATTTCGCAGGGTCTCAGGCAGACCCTGAGAGTTTGGGGACCCCTACCATCCAGGCATGCCCCCTGTCCCATTCAATGGCCCAGGTTTTGTAGCTGGAAGACTGACACACATGCCCTGTGGTAATACCACCTTCTACTTTCTCCTTCTTTTTCCTGTCACCTTCCTAATGACATCTTCTCCTCTGATTTTCCCTTGATAACTCAGCATGTGACTAGACAGAATTGGGCCACATGATTATACTTGAAATATTGATAAATGAAACAGTCTGAGCTAATCATGAAGTTTAAGTCAGATAAAGCTCTTAATAACACTTGTGTAGAACTGGATAACAAGAAAATCAAGACATGGACAAGAAGTGACCTACAGTCCTTATGTAACCAACAACAGTTATCACTTTTGTTACACAGAAATTTCCTGAATTATGACAATCACCAATACCATCATAGCCTCAGAGTATATACTGTTTACTACATCACTAGGAATATACAGAACATTTTGCCTGATTCACTCCTCAATATGATCCCATGAGGCAAACTCTATACTGTTTTAATACGAAGAAAGAGAAGTTCAGAAAGATTAAGACATAAAGCAATGTAGCAGGGATATCCTGATATTTGCATTGACAAGGCAAAACTGGGGCACATTATGCTGAGTGAAATAAACCATGTAGAAAATTAGAAATATTTCAGGTTCACACATATAGAAATCTAAAATGTTGAATTCATAAAAGCCCAGACAACTAGAGTTGCTGATTCTGAAGATTCCAAGGGAAATAAAAAATGGACAATGGTACTGTTTCAGACTATTGACCTCTATTATATAATGTGACTATTATTCATGCTACTGTGTTGTATGCCAGAAAATTTCTAAAAGGTAGATTTCAAATTTTCTCAACAACAAAAATATGTAGGGTGATGGATATGTTAACTGAATAAAAATAATTTCATAATTTATGCATATATAAAACATTACATTTTAAACAAACGCATGATTTTTCTCAATTAGACTTTTAAAAACCTGAAAGAAAAAAAATTATCATAAAGAATAAAAAAGTAGCACAAGTTATGCAAAACCATAACCTTTCCACAGTGAAAGGTGGTTCAAAGTACTAAAGTACATTTTTATGTTTTAGAAAGGTTTATATCCATGTGCTATTTCACTGTAACATAGACCTTGCTATTACTAAAAGTTCTGTTATATACACACTTCTTGCTAAGAGTCACAGACACAGAAAAAGTTCAAAGTGAGCATAGTCAGTATCATGGCTTTTCACACAGGAAATGAGGGAAAGAAGTTTTGACTGTAGTTTTATTTTATGATGTAGGAAATAGTGTTTAAAGTAGTCATAGTTAAGCCTTTACAAAGCCCTCAAAGACTACAGCTGACAATCAACTTACAGAAAAATTCACATAGTGCCAAATGTCACTTTATATTATTTTCTTTAGGTAATATGTCACTTCAATTGATAAACTGACAATTTAGAGTGTAAACGCATAGTTCTCAAATTTCACATAGAAGTGTTTAATAATTCTATAAACAACAAATCATTCTTTTCTAAAAATATTTCTTAATTTGGAAAATATAACTTGATGTTCAATATGAACTTATTAACCAAAAATAGATCAAGCTTAAAAATAAAGAAAAAAACTCAACATCATTTGTCACAATTTTTAATAGATTTTCAAGTAATTATTTTTGAAATATCATTGGTTTCCAAGACATTTTTGAAGCCTGTCTTGAACTACCTCAAATATTTTTTACCGCTTTCTAGGCACCAGAAGGTGCTTTGAAAATATACTTCACCAAATTATATGCAACCTGTGATGACTAATACTTGGCAAACTATTTATCAGATCTCGGAAGTTATTATCATTTTCTATATAAAGGAATTTAAGTCAATTACTTATAGTACATAATTCACAGTTGGTTGTGCTATAATTAATAAACTTTATGCTATAACCAATAAAAGAATATGAAAGACTATGTTCCAAATTCCCAATACTTATAGTTCAACAGAGAACAATAGTATTGGAGAAAAATATTGCAGTGTGTCAATAGTCTTCAACTGAACAAAGATAGGAGACAAAAGTATCAGGAAATTCACAAAAGTATCCTGCCTAAAAAGAATGTAAATTAAAAACAGATTCTGGAGATTTAAGAATTGATAATATCATCTTCACATAAGAATTATAAACTGTTCATTTACCAATATTTACAACAAATCTCACACCTCATAATTAAATTAAGGCTTTGAGTTCATTAGAATAAAGATATGGGGAAAAAAATGAGTGCTGCTCTTGAATTTACAGGGCTGTCTTCCACACAGTTACACAGAATGTGGGTAGATTGTGTTTTCTTTATACCTGTTGGGAAGAGCTCAGTGTAAGAGTTCTCATGAGAGTATTTGCTCATATGTGGAGAGTGGTGACAGAGGATGAGAGAACAGTTACTAGAAATGGGGGTCTCTAATGACCTCATGGTTGTGGCATGTGTGGTGCCTGGGAATGTTTCTCTGCAAGGGCACAGGATATCAAGGTGCTGTGGCAATGCCCTGCATGAGGAGGCTCTCTGCAAGAGTCCTATCAGTTCTGACCTTGATCTCAGGCACACAGTTCCTGGGAAGGAAGGAATTCTTATACTAGACAACCACAGTGTTTCACCAGCTCTGCTTCTCCTCTTCCTGCCTACTTCACAGTAACTTTTAACAATGAAGTTTCTTGAGAGCTACACAAAGCTCCTAGCATTGCACTTTGCAACTGGATGGCAGCTATGGAAAAGCTACATAGATACCCTAGTTTCTGTAACTTTTCTGAATACAAAGAATAATGGTTGCATAGTCTTTAACCTGATAATGAGACATATATAAATAAAGATTGCTGGCATAACTCTTTAGATCTTCATCTCCATCAGAGAGAAGAGCTCCACAGGATCCCAGATAAATCTTCAAAAATCTGTGTTTGTTAGTCTTTATTTTTCTAATCCCCCTTCACCCCTCACTGGAACGCTGAGTTTAGCTGTGCTGCTTGAGGCACTCATAAGTCTGGTAGCGAGAGTGAGTGTAAAGTGGATGTGAGTGGACCTATGAACCACTGGTGAAAAGCTGGATTCATCATTACACTGTTATTGTCACAAGTACACAGGTCATCCTCTCCCCGTTAGTCTGCTAACTGCCCCTCTGTCATCTTTGTTTCTGGGGGTATAGATGAGAGGGTTGAGACTTGGTGTGACAACAGTATAAAACAGGGCAATGAACTTGCCTTGCTCTTGAGAATTTTCTGTTGGTGGTTGGAGATAAATGCACAGAACTGGAATGAAAAAGAGGAAAACGACCATAAGATGGGCTCCACACGTCCCAAAGACTTTCTGAAGTCTGGTAGTTGACTGCATCCTCAATACAGTTCTAGCAATGGCACCATAGGATGTCAGAATGAGAATGAGTGGTACGAGAACAAAAATGGAGCTTGTGACCATGAGGGTCAGCTCATTGACATGAGTATCAACACATGACAATTTGAGAAGTGCTGAAACTTCACAGAAAAAGTGATCAACTTGGTAATGTCCACACAGGGGTACCCAGAACATAAAGAGGGAATGGAGGGCTGAGTTTATAAAGCCACTTACCCAGGATGCCACAGCTAAGGACTGGCAGAGTCGAGGGTGCATGAGGACAGTGTAATGCAAAGGTTTACACACAGCTGCATAACGGTCATAAGACATCACCACCAGTAGGACACACTCTGTGGTTCCCAGCACAAGGGCAAAGTAGAGTTGAATCATAGAAGTGGCATATGAAATGGTCTTCTCTGGGCCCCAGCAATTGGGGGATAGAGCTGGTGGTTCAGCAGAGACCCAGAAAAGAGAGGTTTGAGACAAAGAAGTACATGGGAGTGTGGAGATGAGAATCCAGGTATGACAGGATGATGATAAACAAATTACCTATCAGTGTCAACAAGTAGAACATAAAGATTACCACAAAGAGAGCTATTTCCAGGTGTGGTCAATGAGAAAAACCCAGTAGAATGAAGTATCCTTCAGAAGTACCATTGATTTTTTCCATCATTGTTTTCTGTTAAATGAAGGAACAAAATCATAATAAGTCATAGGACATATGAAAATGATCCAAAAAAAATAACGAATAGCCAATTTTTAAAAGCCTATCAATGTGGAATTGATAAGTAGAGCATTAAGAGAGTAATTGAACAATATAAGAACCTTCATATTCTTATTGGATATCAAAGTAAGAGTAAAATATACTTGTGGTGAAAACTAAAATATTCTATATGCTAGAATATTATATGATAAATGTAAAAGTAATGATGCCTTTAGGAAGACATAAATAGATAAAGCTGGTAGATAATAATTTAATGAGAAGCAGGTTATTTACATATCTGTAATATATTTCCACCATTTGCTTGGTATCACAAGTAATTTTGTATTTGCAGAAACTGGTGGGCACCCCCATAACCAGGTGGTGAACGTCAGCATCAACAATATTGGGACAAAGTATTATGTGACTGCAGATGTGTTGCTCTCAATAGGACACAATATTGCTTTGGTCATATTCCTACCAATAATGAATAGCCTTCTTCTAATAAGAAAGAAATGTGACACAACTCAATAGAAACAAAATGCCTTACCTGTACTCCTCAAAAATGTCAAAGTCAATAAAATGAGTAACAATTGAGGAACTGGTTTATGTCAAAGGAGACCAATGAGGCACAATAGCTAAAATTGTGATCCTATAAAAAGATCTATTAAAAATTATTGAGACCATTGGAGAAATTTGAATATACACTATTGATTAGATAATATTATTTCCCCATTAAATTTCCCAATTTTGGTTACCATACAGATTTTATGTAAAGTAATGTTGTTTTTTCTTTGCCAATGAACACAAAAAGAGCCAGTGTTAGTGGAACATAGCCTCTCTGACTCATTCCCAAGTGCTTCAAAAAATGATGGAGAGATACACTGATAGACAGCTGGATACACAGACCAATAGATAGATAGGTAGATCATAGAAAATTAGATGAAAGAACAAATAATTTCATGGAGAACAGTTTACTAATGCACAATCTAGATAAAGGGAAACTTTTCAGGGAAAATGTTTTACTAATGCACAATCTCAATACAGGATGCATGGTAATGTAAGGCATCACTTTTTCTAATTGTTCTGTCAATTTGAAATTCTACCACAATAAAAGACGAAACAATTTCATATTATCACATTCAGATATTTGCCTTTTTATAGAAAAAAGTAACATCATAAATTCAAGTTCTTCTCACTTATCTTAGGGTGAATTTTAATTGGTAAGTAAATGGTAATTGAAGAAATACCTAACTTAGCTAAGAAAGACAATTTACATGAAACAATCTTTGTTACCAAAGAAAATTTTTATCACCTAATGAGTGACTTCAGTTTTCTTCTTGGCATTTTTAGGGTATTGTTAGTTATTTATGCGACACAGAAACCATAAAAATTGTAATCCTAACAATCATACATATGGATGAAAATATAGGAGGAAAAATATCTAATTTTGTAAAGATTTCAAATCATTTATGTAGGGTACAAGATATTTAGATTCAATTAGATGTGCTTATAGAAAGAACTTTATCACCTGGACTTTGTGCATTTGGATGCAGAGTTACTTTCTAACATTTCCTCCATTCGTTTTGTGCCCATGGGTTCTTTCATGCTTCCTCATAAGGAAAAGAAAAAAAGTAACACCAGAGCCACCTGTAGTTTCCTCTTTTTGTTGTTTCCTAGGTGCTTATGTTCCATAAATGCATCTCTATTAAAAAAAAACATGTGGGCTGGGGAGATAGCTCAGCTGGTAGAGCGCTTGCCTCACAAGCGCAAGGTCCTGAGTTTGATCCCCAGTACCAAAAAAAAAAAAACATGCTAGGACTAGCTAACACAGTGAGTCTCAGCAGGGAAATTTGGAGCATTCAGGTTGGCTCCATGTCTTTAAGACTGACTCAGATTTTGTAAAAGTTCTTGGTATTGGTCATAAAGAGATTAATTAACCAGTTATACTAGTCTTGAATAATAACTTGAACTCAGAAACCATTCAGGATAATCAGTGACTACACTTAAAGAAAAAAAAACTTTCTTAAAACTGATAATTAATTCAAAAATAACAATTGTCAAATAGTAAATCATGAACATTTCTTCACTCTAGTTCACTGCCTTTTGAGGGATGATGGCAATTTTCCAAAGAGTTTTAAATTTCTTCAGAATGGGAAACAATATATATGAGCAGTGTGGGCCTGAATGCTGTACTCATTTCTTGATAAAAATGTAATTATCTTTGTCTTGTACAGTGCCTCCATGACTTAGTACATTAACTAAAACCAAGAGGTAGTTGTGAGATATCTTTATACTTTCCATTTGAAACATGTTGACTCTTTGTACACAGAGCACAGAGAGGCACTTGAGATGAGGGAAAAATTTTTCTTTCACATACAAAAAATAAAAAGTAGAAAATTCATGCTTTAATTTTATTATTAATGGAAAGGAGGGAAATAAAGATCTTCTCCAATGTTGTTCTTATTGGTTGTGGATGAATTCTCCACTCTAGGTTTAGAAGTTGACATTGTGGAGGGAAAAGGGGTTGCTTTTCCCATCCCTTTTTCATTGTCCAAAAACTTTTGATCTTTTTTTTTATTTATTTTTTTATTATTATTGTATACAAATGGGATACATGTTGGTTCTCTATTTGTACATGGAGTCAAGGCATATCATTTGTGTAATCATACATTTACATAGGGCAATGATGTTTGATTCATTATTTTTTTCCCTTCCCCCCCACCCCTCCCACCCCTCTTTTCCCTCTATACAGTCCTTCTTTCCTTCATTCTTACCACACTCCTTATCCCTAACCCTAAAACTAATGCTAACCCCTCCCACCCCCCAATATATATCCTCATTCACTTATCAGCAAGATCATTAGTCCTTTAGTTTTTTGAGATTGGCTTATCTCACTTAGCATGATATTCTCCAATTTCATCCATTTGCCTGCAAATGCCATAATTTTATCATTCTTCATTGCGGAGTAATATTCCATTGTATATATATGCCACAGTTTCTTTATTCATTCATCAACTGATGGGCATCTAGATTGGTTCCACAATCTGGCTATGGTGAATTGAGCAGCAATGAACATTGATGTGGCTGTATCTCTGTAGTATGCTGATTTTAAGTCCTTTGGGTATAGGCCAAGGAGTGGGATAGCTGGGTCAAATGGTGGTTCCATTCCAAGCTTTCTGAGGAATCTCCACACTGCTTTCCAGAGTGGCTGCACTAATTTGCAACCCCACCAGCAATGTATGAGTGTACCTTTTTCCCCATATCCTCGCCAACACCTATTGTTGCTTGTGTTCTTGATAATCGCCATTCTAATCGGGGTGAGATGAAATCTTAGGGGAGTTTTGATTTGCATTTCCCTTATTACTAGGGATGTTGAACATTTTTTCATATATCTGTTGATGGCTTGTACATCTTCTTCTGTGAAGTGTCTGTTCATTTCCTTAGCCCATTTGTTGATTGGATTATTTGTATTCTTCGTGTAGAGTTTTTTGAGTTCTTTATAGATTCTGGAAATTAGTGCTCTATCTGAAGTATGGTTGGCAAAGATATTCTCCCACTCTGTAGGCTCTCTCTTCACATTGCTGGTAGTTTCCTTTGCTGAGAGAAAGCTTTTTAGTTTAAATCTATCCCAGTTGTTGATTCTTGCTTTTATTTCTTGTGCTATGGGAGTCCTGTTAAGGAAGTCTGATCCTAAGCCAACAAGTTGAAGATTTGGACCTACTTTTTCTTCTATAAGATGCAGGGTCTCTGGTCTGATTCCGAGGTCCTTGATCCATTTTGAGTTGAGTTTTGTGTAGGGTGAGAGATAGGGGTTTAATTTCATTCTGTTGCATATGGTTTTCCAGTTTTCCCAGCACCATTTGTTGAAGAGGCTATCTTTTCTCCATTGCATATTTTTGGAACCTTTGTCTAGTATGAGAAAATTGTATTTATTTGGGTTTGTGTCCATGTCCTCTATTCTGTACCATTGATCTACCTGTCTATTTTGGTACCAATACCATGCTGTTTTTGTTACTATTGCTTTGTAGTAGAGTTGAAGATCTGGTATTGCAATACCCCCTGCTTCATTTTTGCTACTTAGGATTGCTATGCTAGGTTTTTAATTCTTCCAGATGAATTTCATAATTGCTTGCTCTATTTCTGCAAGGTACATCATTGGGATTTTAATTGGAATTGCATTGAATCTGTATAGCACTTTAGGTAGTATGGCCATTTTGACAATATTAATTCTGCCTATCCAGGAACATGGGAGATCTTTCCATCTTCTAAGGTTTTCTTTAATTTCTTTCTTTAGTGTTCTGTAGTTCTCATTGTAGAGGTCTTTCACCTCTTTTGTGAGATTGATTCCCAAGTATTTTATTTTTTTCGATGCTATTGTGAATGGGGTAGTTTTCCTAACTTCTCTTTCTGAGGATTCATCACTTATGTACAAAAATGCATTGGATTTATGAGCATTGATCTTGTAACCTGCTACTTTACTGAATTCACTTATGAGTTCTAAAAGTTTTCTGGTGGAATTTCCAGGTTCCTCTAAATATATGATCATGTCGTCAGCGTAAAGGGATAGTTTGAGTTCTTCTTTTCCAATTCGTATCCCTTTAATTTCTTTGGTTTGTCTAATTGCTCTGGCTAGAGTCTCAAGGACGATGTTGAATAGAAGTGGTGAAAGAGGGCATCCCTGCCTTGTTCCAGTTTTTAGGGGGAACGCTTTCAGTTTTTCACCATTTAGAATGATATTGGCCATGGGCTTAGCGTAGATGGCCTTTATAATGTTAAGGAATGTTCCCACTACCCAATTTTTTCTAGTGTTTTGAGCATGAAGGAGTGCTGTATTTTATCGAATGCTTTTTCTGCATCTATTGAAATAATCATGTGATTCTTAACTTTAAGTCTGTTGATATGATGACCTTTTGATCTTGATCATGTTACTTCTTTCATATTCTTACCTAGTGCTCAAATGGTACTGGAATAACTCCTGTCATTTCCATCCATCCATGTCTGTCATCTTCTGTATCTATCCTTTATGTGTGCATGACTTGATCCTGTTGGTTTCCTTGAATACACCAGCACAAATCTTGCCTACACCTTAGATTATAATCTACTATATCAAATCAGTAAAGCAAAGTCTTCAAGTTACTCTGCTTTACTAATTGTGATTATCATTGCTGCAGAAGAGAAAATCCTGTGTCTACTCAAAGGTTTTATAGCTGGAAGGAAAAACTCAGAGCAATCAGTGTATCAGGGGATTGACTCTTAGACCCTTGAGGCTTTTACGGGAACAAAAGAAGAATGTGATTTAATTTCCTTGACTGAGCCAAAGGGATGACAAATTCCCAACTGTCAATTAATGCCTTTCAAGAGCTTGTCTTGGTTGTGAAACTGTCACAGGAATGCTATCAGCATGATATTGCCCTATTGTACTAAAATTATAGTGGATCTATAGTCTGACCATCACTGAGAAAAATGCTGAGCAGTGTTTTCCAAGAAGGAAAGGGAATTTCTAGAGTTAGTTTAACGTCTTCTACAAATACTCATCCTGCTAAAAGCTGAAATTGGAAGGATAATTTTTCAACTATCACAGTTAGAGATGGATGAAGGCATGAAATAGTAAAAAATAAAGAATGAACCACATATCCTTACCTGATTAAGTTCTTCCATTGTTTCTACCTTGTATATAAAATCTAAGAGTAACTCAGTATGACAAATATTTTGAAACTCATCTTGAAGATCAAATATACTCAGAAATTTACTACCAAAACTAAAGTAAACCAACAAATAAATAAAATTAAAAAGTAATGCAAGTGGATATTTCCCAAACATACTTCTGTAATTCTGCTGGATGCTTTGACAAATAAATAACCGAAGGGTTCAAGGATTGTTACTGTGCATCCGGTAGTCATGTTGTAGCCATAAAAAAGAATTCCATGAGTTTATGAATCAATGTTTATTTTAAAATTGTTACATTGACACTTAAATGATTTAATTGCAGTTTAGCTTTCCACAAAAGACTCTTCCTAATTCTTTCCCCTCATAAAGATATAACTTTAGAGATTACCACACTATGTGGAGTGAGAAGAAACATTGGAAACTTTTAAACAGTTTCATTGAAATGTTCCCATGGCAGCAAGATGTGCTTCTTGCCTAACTGGTTTTATGCTATGCAGACCTGAGGACCTCTGTACTGTGGAGCAAACCATGGTTAAACCATCTGGAATTCTCCCTTGAAGATTTTTCCAAATGCATCTTCAGTGTGTTTACAACCACGGTTAAAATGTTTTGTTGCTTTCTGGTTGTTCCTCAGGAATGTCTTGCTTGAGAAAATGAGAAACATTTTAGATTGTCTTGCTTGCAGAGGAAATTTCAGGATTGCTTATGCTTTACATTAAAGGTAGAGCACACTTCTCTCTTCAAATATATCTGCCTTTCCTTTGAAAGGGTTTCTAAAAAGTTAGCTATGTAAGAAAATAGTAAGCACATATATCCTAGAAACGTGAAGTAGTCTAGTAAAAATAAATCATTTCTCTGTGTTTCCCTTTCACTTCTCTCAATATTTTTATCTTGAGATTTTGTATGTAATTGTTGGTAGTCCTGATTTTTCTGTTTGGATATCACTCACAATTCTGGAAGGAGTAATCTCCATAGGCCTAAAAGTTCATACACACATTAAGTAGCCCAGGAATAAAGGTAATTGAAGAGAACTCTCAGAAGAAGTATAACCAGTTTATGGTATGCTTCAGTTTCACAAGAGAAGACACCAAATTTATCAGTAGGTGAAAAATAAACAAAGAATACCTTAATTAATCAATATGGTTAAAGTTGTTATTTAGTATTATAGAATTTTATGTAATTTGTATGATTGTACTAGCATGTATGAAATAACATTTCCTGGCAATTGGTCAGAAATCTGATAATTTTAAGTGACACAGAAAATTTTCAAACTAAATGTGTCAAAATTTTTTCTTATATGTGGAAGTTAAACCAAAATAAAGAAAAATAAACTCTGGGGAAAATAGAAGATAGATCAGTGGAGCAGAGGAAAGGGATTAATGATGAGGAAGAGGAATGGGAAAAGAGGAATAGTGGAATGAAATTGAGCAAATGATGCCATGTATATATATAAATATACCCTAGTGAATTTCATCTATCTAGATAAAATAGATATAGATATAATAGTACTTTAAAAACTAATGTAAATAAACATAAATATACATGAATATAAGACATTTATATATTGTATGTATAAATACATATTATAAAATATATATTTATAAATATAAATATATATTTAAATTAGATGCATGTGTGTGTATATAATTTTTAGAGATTACAAATAAAAGGAAGGAAGACAATTAAAATAGAGGAAAGGGAACAAGGAGAGGGAAGGGAGAGGAAGAAGAGTAATAATGGAGACTGAAGTGGAGCAAATTATATTCCATGCAGGTATGATCATGTGCAAAAGGACCCCAATATTGTGAATAACTCTAATTCACTAGTAGAAATATAAAAAATTTAGTGTTAGACCTGGATCAAGTACCATATGATCTGTTGTTTTTGAGTATATCCAGTTTAATACTGATTCTTATATAGAATAACATGAGACTTACAATCCAATTTTGTGTTTAGATCTTGATTATGTTAGAAAAAATGTTATAAAAGTCTGAATAATACTTTGTTTTCTTAAAATTGATTGCTTATTGATGATGCCTCATACTGAATTCTCAACATATTAATTCAAAAGTACCTAACTATGCAACCAATTAACTTATCTTCAAATGTTGTAACTGATTTTATGATAAAGTTTCAAGCTTTAGTTTTGGGCACTAGAGCTAGGTTTTAGCACTTTCAACTTTGAGAGTCCTTACTTCCAAAATACCTATGAATGGAAAGATACTTATAGTGTTCGTTGAAGGATCCAAGTTGCTTTATAACCCACAACACAAATTTTTATAATATTATAGTGATTCTCTCATCTATTTTTCAGGCATTCTTTTCTGTTCCAATATGTTGGAGTATTTCCCCTAAGTATTCTTCTAGCAATTTAGTGTTCCTGGTCTAATTCCTAGGTCTGATTTGTCTTGAGTTGAATTGTGTGCCAGTTGCGATTTAGGAAACTAGTTTCATTCTTCTACTTCCAATTTTCCCAACTCCATTTTTAAAAAAGGCTGTCTTTCCCCCTAGAGTTTTGGTCACTCTGCCAGATATCAGGTAATTATGTTTGGGTGGGTTGGTCTCTGTGGCTTCTTTTCTATCCCATTGCACTTCCCTGATTGATGGTATATGGAACGTTTTTTCATGTATTTGTTGGGCATTTGTGTTTCTCCTCTTGAGAAGTGTCTTGTTAGTTCTTTTGCCCATTTATTAATTAGGTTATTTGGTTATTTTGGTGGTAACTTTTTTGAGTTCTTTATATAGTCTGGGTATTAAACCTCTAAGAGGAATGTGTCAGAGAACTTCCCCCTTTTATAGGTTCTTTCTTTGTGCTCTTAATTATTTCTTTTGCTGTACGGAAGCTTCTTAATATGATGCGGTTTCCACTTATTGAGTTTTGGTTGATTTCTTGGGCTTTAGGAGTATGGTTAAGAAAATTAATGCCCATGACAACATGTTGGAGTGCCGAGTCTACATTTCCTTCCAGTGTTTACAGAGTTTCTGGTCTAATTCCTTGGCATTGACCCATTCTGATTTACCTTTTGGGCTGCATGAGAGATAGAGATCTGACTTCATTCATTTACATATGACTATCCAGTTTTTTCAGCATCATTTATGCTTTATGCCTTATTGGCTTAAATTTGATAGGTTTATGTTTCAAAAATCTATCCATTACTGTTTGAATTTTCATTTTATTAGTACATGAGTTTTCAAAGTAGTCCCTAATGATCCTCTGGTTTTCAGAAATGCTTGTTGTGCTATCTCCTTTTTCATTTCTCACTTTATCAATTTTGGTCTTTTGGTTAGTTTGAAGCCATATATTTTTTGTCATTTCATAAAATCAACTCTTTGTTTCTTTGCTTCTTTGTATTATTATTTATTCTCTATTTAATTAATTGTGGCTCTTATTTCCTTTCCTCTACTGATATTGGAAATAAAAATAGTTTGTTCTTTTTTTTCTTAATTGTTAACATTCACTGTTGGGTTGTTTATTTGGGATCTTTGTGATAATATTATGTGGGTACTCATCACTATAAACTTACCTTTCAGGATTGCCTTCAAAGTTTCCCAATGATTTGAGTATGCTATGTCTGTATTCTCACTTGAGATTAAAAATTTTCAGATTTCTCCCTTAATTTCCTCTATTATTCATTCATAATTCAAAAGTGTATTGTTTGATGTACATTTATTTGATTTCTATTGTTTTCTTGCAATTGATTTCTAAATTTTTTATGATCTGATAAGATGCAAGGATTTATATGAATTTTTTTTGTATTTACTATGACATGGTTTGCATCCTAAAATATGATCTGTTTTAAAGATGGTATACGAACAGCTGAGAAGAAAGTTAATTTTGTCATTAGGGGAATTATTCTATAAATGGCAGCTGGAACCACTTGATTTATATTATATTTTTAATGCTTGCAATGTCTTTGCTGATTATGTGTTTACAATGACCTATCTGTTGATAAGAGAGATGAGTTGAAATCCACTCAGTATTACTGAATTGGAGTCTGACTCTTTATGTTGAATCATATATAATTAGTTTGATGAAGTGTACATTTGGGTCATAAATATTTGCTATTATTGTATCTTCCTATTTATATTGTTCTCTTTTTTAATTTTAATTTTTTGATTCATTGTACACAAATGGGGTACAACTTTCATTTCTCTGGTTGCACATGAAGTAGAGTCATACCATATGTGTAATCATACATGTACATAGGGCAATGATGTTTGTCTCATTCTATTATCTTTCCTTCCCTCTGCCCCCTCCCCACCCCTCCTTTCTCTCTAAAAAATCCATCTTTCCTGCATTCTTCTCTTACCCCCCCATTATGTATCATCATCCTCTTATCAGAGAAATAATTTGGCTTTTAATTTTTGGGATTTGCTAATTTCACTTAGCATGATATTCTTCAACTCCATCCATTTACCTGCAAATGCCATAATTTCATTATTCTTTATGACTGAGTAATATTCCATTATATATATATATATATAATATATATATATAATATATATATATATATGCCATAATTTCCTTATCCATTCATCAATTGAAGGGCATCTAGGTTCCACAATCTGGCTATTTTGAATTGAATAGCTATGAACACTGATGTGACTGCATCACTGTAGTATGCTGATTTTAAGTCCTTTGAGTATAGGCCAAGGGTGGAATACCTGGGTCAAATGGTGGGTCCATTCCAAGTTTTCTAAGGAATCTCCATACTGTTTTCCAGAATATCTGCACCAATTTGCAACCCACCAGCAATGTATGAGTGTACCTTTTTCTCCACATCCTCACCAACACCTATTGTTAACTGTATTTGTGATAATCGCCATTCTAATTGGGGTGAGATGAAATTGTGGGGTAGTTTTGATTTGAATTTCTTTTATTACTAGAGATGTTGAACATCTTTTCATATAGCTGTTGATTGCTTGAAGATCTTTTCCTGTGAAGTGTCTGTACATTTCCCTAGTCTGTTTATTGATTAGATATTTGTATTCTTGGTGTAAAGTTTTTTGAGTTCTTTATAAATTCTGGAGATTAGTGGTCTATCTGAAGTGTGTGTGGTAAAGATTTTCTTCCACTTTTTAGGATCTCTTTTCACATTGTTGATTGTTTCCTGTGCTGACAAAAAGCCTTTTAGTTTGAATTCATCCCATTTATTGATTCTTGCTTGCATTTCTTGCACTTTGTGAGTGTTGTTAAGGAAGTCTGGTCCTAAGCTGACATGATAAAGATTTGAGCCTACTTTTCCTTCTATTTGGTGCAGGATCTCTAGTCCAGTTCCTAGGTCTTTGATGCATTTTGAATTGAGTTTTCTGAAGGGTGAAAGATAGGGGTTTAATTTCATTTTGCTGCATATGGATTTCCAGTTTTGCCAGCACCATTTGTTACAGAGGATATCTTTTCTCCATTGTATGTTTTTGGCACCTTTATTTAGTATGAGATAACTGTATTTATGGTTTATCTCTGTGTCATCTACTCTGTACCATTGGACTACCCATCTATTTTGGTGATAGTACCATGCCTTTTTTGTTATTACTGTTTGTAGTACAGTTGAAGGTCTGGTATTGTGATACCTCCTGCTTCACTCTTCCTGCTAAGAATACTTTGGCTGTTCTGGGTCTCTTATTCTTCATCATTGTTTTCTCTGTTTCTATGAAGTATGTCATTGGAATTTTAATTGCAATTGCATTGAATTTGTATAGTGCATTTGATAGTAAGACCATTTTGACAATATTAAGTCTGCTTATCCAAGAACATGGTAGATCTTTCCATCTTCTAAGGTTTTCTTTAAGTTTGGTCTTTAGTATTCTGTAGTTTTCGTTGTAAAGGTCTTTCAAGTCATTTGTTAGATTAATTCCCAAGTATTTTATTTATTTTTTGAGGCTATTGTGCATGCAGTGGTTTTCCTAATTTCTCTTACAGAGGATTCATCACTTATGAATAGAAATGCATTAGATTTATGCATGTTGATTTTATATCATGCTACTTTCCTGAATTCATTTATGAGTTCTAGAAATTTTGTTGTGGAATTTTTTGGATCCTTTAAATACGGAATCATGTCATTGGCAAATAGTGATAGCTTGAGTTCTTCTCTTCCTATTCATATCCCTTTAATTTCTTTGGTCTATCTAATTGCTCTGGGTACAGTTTCAAGGATGTTGGGGATTAAAAGTGGTGAAAGAGGGCATCCCTGTCTTTTTCCAGTTTTTAGAGAAAATTCTTTCAGTTTTTCTCCATTTAAAATGATATTGGTCATGGGCTTAGCATGGATAGACTTTACAATGTTGAGGTATGTTCCTACTATCCCTATTTTTCTTGGTGTTTTGAGCATGAACATGTATTATATTTTATCAAATGCTTTTTCTACATCTATTGAAATAATCATATGATTCTTGACTTTCAGCCTATTGATGTGGTGAATTATATTTATCGATTTCCTGATGTTCAACATCCTTGCATCCCTGGAATGAAACCCACTTGATTGTGGTGCACTATATTTTAATATGCTTTTGTTTGTGACTTGCTAGAATTTTCTTAAGAATTTTTGCATCTATGTTCATCAGGGATAGTTGTCTGAAGTTTTCTTTCCTTGATGGGTCTTTGTCTGCTTTTGGTATCACAGTGTTACTAGCTTCATTGAATAAATTTGGAGGGTTCCCTCCTTTTCTATTTCATGAGTATTTTGAGGAGTATTGAAATTAACTCTTCTTTGAAGATCTTGTAGAACTCAACTGAGAATCCATCTGCTCCGGGCTGTTCTTTGTTGGTAGGCTTTTGATGGCTTCTTCTGTTTCATAGCTTGAAATTGATCTGTTTAAATTGTGTATGTCCTCCTGATTCAGTTTAGGTGGATCACGTGACTCTAGAAACCTGTCTTCAAGATTTTCTATTTTGTTGGAGTATAGATTTTCAAAATAGGTTCTAATTATGTTTTGCTTTTCAGTAGTGTCTGTCTAGAAATTTCCTTTTTCAACCCGTACTTTACTAATTTGAGTTTTCTCTCTCCTCTTCATTAGTGGTGCTAAGTATTTATCGATTTTGTTTACTTTTCCAAAGAACCTACTTTTTGTTTTATCAGTTTTTTTGAATTATTTCTCTTATATCAATTTCATTGATTTCAACTCTGATTTTAATTATTTCCTGTCTTCTACTACTTTTGGTGTTGATCTGTTCTTTTTCTACGACTGTGAGCTATAATACTAGGTTGTTTATTTGTTGACTTTTCCTTCTTTTCTTGAATGCACTCCATGCAATGAATTTTCCTCTTAGTACTGCTTTCAGAATGTCCCAGAGATTTTGATATGTTGTATCACTGTTCTTGTTTACCTCTAATATTTTTTTTTGGTCTCCTTCCTGGTGTCTTATACTATCGGTGGAATATTCTACATATGTCTGTTAAGCCTAAATTATTGATTGTGTTTTATGTTTTCTTTGTTCAGTTTTTGTTTGGAAGATCTATTCATTGGTGAGAGAGGTGTGTTAAAATCACCTGGTATTATTGTGTTGTGGTCTATTTGATTTCTGGAATTGAGAAGGATTTGTTTGACATACATGAATGTGCCATTGTTTGGTGCAGAAATATTAACAATCATTATATCTTGCTGATTTATGATTTGATTCCCTTAAGCAGTATGAAATGTCCTTCTTTATCCCTTCTGACTAACTTGTGTTTGAAGCCTGCTTTATCTGACATGAGAATGGAAACCCCCAATTTTGTACTGATTAGTGTGCATGGTATGTTTTCTCCCATCCCTCCACCTTTAGTCTCTGTGTGTTTTTTTCATGAGATGAGGCTCTTGAAGGCAGCATTTTGTTGGGTCCTTTTTTTAAATCCAACCTGCCAGTCTATGTCTTTCGATTGATGAGTTTAAGCCATTAACATTCTGAATTATTATTGAGATATGATTTGTATTCCCAAATACAGTACAGTCATTTTGACTTAGTTTTGCTTTTTAACTTTACTTGGTTTCTCCTTTGATTGACTTTTCCTTTAGATTAGTTCATCCCTTTGCTGACTTACATTGTTGTTTTTCATTTCTTCCTCCTGGAATATTTTGCTAAAATGTTCTGTAGTGCAGATTTTCTATTTGTAAATTCTTTAATTCTTGTTTACCATGAAAGAATTTTATTTCATTGTCAAATCTGAAGGTAAGTTTTGCAGGGTATAAGATTCTTGGTTGGCATCCATTTTCATTCAGAACTTGACATATTTTGTTCTAGGTCCTTCTAACTTTTATGATCTAGGCTGAGAAATCTGCTGATATCTGTATTGGTTTCCCCCTTGTGTAATTTGATGCTTTTCTTTTGCAGACTTTAAAATTCTATCTTTATATTGAGATTTAGGCATTTTCATTATAAGGTTCCTTGGTGTGGATCTGTTGCAATTTCAGGGATTGGTGTACACTTCCCATGTCCTCCTGGCTTTTAGAGGGCATTCCTTTCTCTCTCTCTCTTTCTTTCTTTCTTTATTGGAAATTGGAGGTTACATATTGACTTATATGTATACGAGACAATTATTCTGATGAGGCTTTTGTGTCCTTATTCCGTAATTTAAGCATTTTAATTATGATATGTTGTGGAGAACTTGTTTTTGGATCTTGAGTATTTTGGGTTCAGAAAGTGTCCTGTATGCATCTCATTCCCAATATTTGGAAAAATTTCTGATATCAATTCACTGATATGTTATTCAGGATTTTTCTTGTATCTCAGATCCCTCTTTGATTCCAAGGATTCAGAAGTTTGATCTCTTAATGTGGCTTCCAGTTTCCTGAATATTCAGATCATATCTCTCATTGTCTGTTCTGTACTGCTGACTGTGTTTTCAAGATCATAGACCTTGTCTTCAAAACATAAAATTCCATCTTATACATGGTCTAATCAACTGGTGAGATTTTCAACTGAATTTTATTTATTGAGTCTTCCTTTTTTTTTCAGTATATCTCTTAATGGAATTGCTCTTTCACTGTCTCTTTTTTTGTTGATATTTATTTCATGTCTTAGATATTCTTTTTTTTTTCATCACTGGATGACCAATTTTTTTAATTCTTTGAGCTTTTATTCACATCATTTATTGTAAATTCAATAATGGGGACTATATCCTTTCGAGGTACCTTCATCTGTTTCCTAATGTTTTCTGACATCCTATTTTTCACATCGGTTGAAATGTATTCCTTATCCTTTTTTATGTGGGCCCTTTAGGGTGTAGTTGTCTCTTAATATCAAGCTCTGCAACTAGGGTATACTTTTGCTTCCACCCATATAATCACATGATCAAAGTGATAATATAAACCATATAACCAGTATGAAAGTGGAAAGTAATCATTACATACAATGGTAATTTAAGAGCAAACCATATCTCAATAGATGATGTAAAGTTATTATTACTTATCTCTACAACTCTGTTGATCACCTGTCTATTGATTACCTGTCTCTGCAGATGATGTGGAGAAAAAAGAACACTTTTACACTGCTGATGGGATTGTAAATAATTATGGAAGTAACTATGGAGATCAATGTGGGAGTTACTCAAAAGATTAGGCATGGAATAACCATATGACTCAGCCATAGCTTTCATATTTATCCTAAAGAATTAAAGTCATCATACTATAATGATACATGCATAGCCATATTCATAGTAGCACAATTCACAACAGAAAAACTATGGAACCAAGATAGCTATTCATAAATAAATGAATAGAGAAAATGTGATATATATATACACAATGGGATTTTATTCACACAAACAAAAGTGAAATTATGTTATTTTCATGAAAATGGATGGAACTAGAGAACATGATGTTGAACAAAAGAAACCAAATTCGGAAGGTCAAAGGCATATGATTTCTCTCATATGTGGAAGGTAGAGAGGAAAATGGAAAAGAAAGAGAGGGTGCAGGACCTGAATCTAATGAAAATAAAAAGAAGATTAGTAAAAGAAAAGGACAAGGGGAGTGGAAAGAGGGGAAGGTGAGAAGTTTTGGGGAGTGATATGGGCCATTTTATATTGTTATATTATTTGCACATATGAATATGAACAACATATTCCATCATTATGTATAACTATAATAATGCACTAATTACAAATGTGGAAAGAAAAAAAAAAAGATTAATCATTCTTTGAAAGCATAGAGTGATTTATACAGAATGCCCCGGGTAGCCAGGCTGTCTACACAGATTAAGGACAATTTCAAGAGTGAGTAAAAGTTTCTCAAGTGACATTAATAAGATGCTCATTGATAACAGATTGTCATACCATTTTTATGAAAACTAGATGGAATTAGTGCAATTGTATCTAAATTCGTATTACCAAAATATTTGACAACTTAAAAAAGTTACTATTTCTTTATGTACCAACCCAAATAGAATTATTGTATCCATTTCCAAGAACAGTGTACCCATACTGATACATATTAGACAGGTGTGATTCTTGCCCAATGAGATAATAAATGATGTAATGAATGTGACAGATTATGCAAGAAGACCATATAACACTAGAAATATGACATGAATGAGTTCATAAGAAAAACCCTTATAAATATAATTATAATTGCTAAATATTTTCAAATTTTTATTTGGAAATGAAAATACTCCTCACCAGGTTGCTTAATGCCCCCTTTACATCCTTATTCCTCAGGGTGTAGATGAAGGGGTTGGCTGCAGGAGTCACCACTGCATAGAAGAGAGCCATGAACTTGGGCTGGTCCCTTGTAATGGAAGAGGGGGGCTGAAGGTACATACTAATGCCTGGGCCATAAAATAAGAAAACTACAATGAGATGAGAGGAACATGTGCCAAAGGCCTTTTTCTTTCCTTCAGACGTTTTCATGTTAAGAACAGCACGTCCAATACTGGCATAAGAGGCAAGAATTAAGCACAGAGGAACAGCTAACATAAAAATGCACACCACAGACAATGTGAGCTCATTAGCCTCCTTTTCCCCACAGGCAGCCTTTATAAGAACTGGAATCTCACACAGCACGTGATCCAGTTTATTGATGCCACACAAAGGTAATTGTAGTGTAATGGTGACCTCTGAGACAGCATAAGTTATTCCACCCAGCCACACGGTGGACACTAACAGAACACAGGTGGGCTGATTCATGATGAGGGTGTAGTGCAGAGGTCTGCAGATGGCCACATAGCGGTCAAAGGACATGACAGCCAGGAGCAGACACTCTGTGCCTCCCATCGTGTGGAAGATATAAAGCTGAACTGCACACCCCATATAGCTGATGGTCTTCTTAGAGCTTCCCAGGTTAAACAGCATCTGAGGCACAATGCTGGTGGTGTAGCACATGTCCAAGAAGGAGAGGTTGGTGAGGAAAAAGTACATGGGACTGTGGAGACGGGGGTCTAACACGGACACCAGAATGATGGCGATGTTTCCCAGCAAGGCCATGGGGTATGTTATGAGAAGAATAATGAATAGAGGAAGTTCTAGCCAATGTTGGTCAGAAAATCCTAGAAGAATAAACTCCTCAGGGTGACTTTCATTAATTAGTGCCATTCTATTCAATGTGTTTCACCTATGAAAGAAAGTGCAAGGAAGTTAGCATGATGGTGACAAAAAAAAGTGACAATCCATTTGCTTTCTCTCACAGAATATAGAATAGAGAGATTTGGGGTTGATATAGCATACAGTAGAAGTGGTCTAAGGAAACTTCTATCTTAACAACTTAAGGTATTTGTCAACAATTTACCCTATCATTCTGAAATAATTTCCTCTCCTGTATAATAAGGTGGACAATAACTAATGCCTTGTGATTTGGTAAGGATTAAATGAAAAAAAAAAAAAGCAACTGTGTTTTGGAAGCTCCAAATTGTTGGTTTTCAACTTTTATTGGCATAAAAATCAACTGAGTAGATTAATATGAAGTTCATCACTTCATGTGTATAGGTGCCTGATAGAGTAGATGTGAAATGAGGTTAAGCAATTGGATGGCTCATTTTATATCACTGCTGCAAGATATAATAATCATAAAAGTAATCTGGAATGGAGGGTCATGCCTGTAATCCCAGTGAATCAGGAGGCTGACCCAGGAGGACTACATGTTCAAGGCCATGTTCAGCAACTGAGGCCCTAGTAACTTACTTAGACCTTGTCTCAAAATAAAAAATGAATAAATAAAAAGGGCTGGGGATGTGCATCAGAGGTAAAGTGCCTCTGGGTTCAATACCCAGTACCAAAACAAAACAATACAAAAAATGAACATACAAAAAAGAAAAGGAGGAAGGAAGGAAGGAAGGAAGGAAGGAAGGAAGGAAGGATGGAAGGAAGGAAGGAAGGGCAAAAGAAAGAAAGAAAAGAAAATAGAATCATGAAAGAAAGGATAAAGGAAAGAAAGAAAAAACAGAATCATGAAATTGTTCAGGTAGAGGTAACAGAAGACTGAGGAAGAGAAAACCTGAATAAACTCTCACCACATCCATCTAGTCAGTTGATTAATAACATTTTCTCTACAAAGAATTAGGTTTTGAATTCAAATAAATATATCTTATGTATTTGAAGTTAGTCAAAAAATGTAAACACTTAACATCAATTTCCATATGTTTACAGTTATCAATGACCCACATTTTTATTGATTTTGTTTTGTTTTGTTTTTTAATACATGAAGTATAACTCCCCATTTTGGTTTTACCTGATGTGCAGTTACACTGGTTGTGTATTCATATATGAATAAAAGGACAGTTATGTCCAATTCATTCTACTGTCTTTCCCATTCCCATCCCCCTTCCTTCCCTCCATAAATTGAAAGAGTTAAGCTACAATGTTGTGTCTCTTCATAATCAGGAATTTGTTGATACACTTATTTGCTTCTACGTAAAAATATTAGTTCAAGTGTTGGGTATTTAACCTTTCATGTTACATTTTAGCTAATTTATCCACTTTTTTGGATTTTCTTTCATCAAATGAGCTCATTATACTCTTTCAACATAAGAATTTGGACAGCTAACACAGACCATTCTTCATATATAAGTACAAATATATTTTTTAACTTTGGGTAATTTTTATCAGGAGATATCCTAATTCAGACCCATAGATATTCAAATCCTGAAATTATTTTATAGTTTTCAGGAAATATTTCAATGTTTTTCAGCCTAAAGCACATTAAAAATATTGTTATGAATGAAGAAATATTTTCAGAAAAAAATTAAATTTTTAAATTTATGTACTTTTCGTTTATCAAAGTATGCTACATGAAAATCACAATCTATACAATGATGATTACTCAGATGTGAAGTGAAGATTGCATCCTACCAAAAAATTCTAAGTTACTTTTCCAGCCAAATGGTTTCATGGAAACAGAGTATATTCTTAGAGCTAGAAAGCATATTTTCAATGATATCTATTTCATTAAATCCTCAAGGCCACCTGTTGGGGTTCCAAATAGAGCTACTGAGAGTTAAAATGTTAATGTTGCCCTTAAAATAATGTACCCATGTGTTACAGCAATAGTAACTTAATAATGATTAATTTAATAATAAATATGCAAATTAATAATTTAATAATAAAATACATGGCATTAATGAATTGGATTAATGAATTGCATTGAATTTTAAAATTTGCAGTCTACCAACATTATTGAATAATTGCATAAGACACTATATATTCTTTTTTACATTATTATATTCACTTTTCTTAATTTTCTACCTTGAATCATCCATCCATTTTTTAAAGAGTAATTTTAGATTTGATCCTCCATTGATTCTTCCATTATTCATCTAGTTCTAATAACATTATTTACACCAATATGTCTACGGTAACATTATGGAATTTATACTCAGGAACTTTGTTCCTATTTTTCACCTTACGAAATGTAGATTTGCTGGTGAGTACTGACTCACTAAAAGCGTTTATTTCTCTGGGTATTACCAGAGATATATGTGATCTACTCCAGCACTGTGTATGGGCTTTATAATCCTATTCTTATATTTCTCATGTTTGCATATTACTCTCATTATATTTAGTTACTTTTAACTCTTGGATTCCATGACTTTTGAACCTTCTACTTCTAGAGGTTTTCCATCCTTATTTTACTACACACTGCACTATATCCATTAATATATATAGTCACGTTAAAAGTGGCCAGGCTGTATTTCTGTTGAAGTCTTTGTACCTCTATTCACATTTCCTTTATAGTTTACCTTATACTTCATTTCCTCACAAGTAGTATTTTAGTTATAATAATAGTACTCTTTGCTTTATAGTTAATAAAAGATCATAAGAAAGAATAAAAGTAATTTTATTCAAGTCTATAGCATCTGGATAAAATATGAGGTCAAGTTAATCTACTAAATTCTGACTATATATTTAAAAAGTTCACATGACTGATAGAAGACTTCATGCTTCATCTGAGTATTTAATATGTGTGGGTATAGTGTTTACTCTAATTTGAATGACTGTAAGTATGATCTGAGGAACTAAGAAATAGATTAATTACAGACAGAAGTCTAGTTGTTCCTAGAGCCAGCAAAGTAGCAGTTTAAAATTTAGAAAATGCTCCTTGAAATGAAATGTTCTTTCTCTTGTATGTATAGTAGGCACAATGATCTTGTATCTATTACACATCTCAACCTTCCCTGTATTTCATGGCCTGTAAATACATGTATTTTTTTCTTACGTTATTTTGTTAAATAACATTCAATGAAAAGGAAGGAATACACTTGAATTTTTCAAGCTTTCAGAAACCATAGTAACAGATGAGTATTTAAATATTCTGTTCAGAAGTTAGTTTTCCAGGTGACATGGGATAGCAAAGAGAAAAAAGGCTACGTTATGAAGGTAAGAGTAGAAAATATCAAACGTGCCGGATGGGAGTGCTATTTGTATACTATTCCTGAGACCTTTGGGCATAGTTATAGGCCATTCATTCACCTTTCTCCCAGGTGAGTTGATTAGCAAGTTCCTTGGAAAAAAGTCTCCATGGAAGTGCATCTTATGTCCAATTAATTACCTCCTGGCTGATGTTGGGAGTCGGTCTGGTTTTTAGATTGGTTTAAAATGAACTCATCCCATTTTCCAACACACTTAAATAATTTCAAAGAGAATACAATTAAAAGTAACTAATTAAAATAAAAATAAATAAGCAAGGTACAATTAGAGTAGAACTAGTTTGAATAAATAATTCTGGAGAATCTATGTTGGAATATCTTTCAATTTCTTTTTTGACAAATTCTGAGAACTACTCACAGAGATTTCATCATCTATAGTCCTGACAATAATGGAGCAGAATTTTGAAAGAGAAGAAAAAATGATTTTTCTAATGAGAAAAATTCAAGTGATTTTTAAAACAACCTTCAAGATATAGAATTCTTGTATAAGAAAACTATGAAATTATGATCTGCTGTCTCTGTACTGTCTCTATCTTTGTCTCTCTCCACTTATTAGACACACACAGAGATAATATTAAGATTTTCAATTTACTTATATTAGCTACATTATTCTGAAAACAAAATCAAGTATGTTGAGTAGAGGGACAAATGGAAATGTTTCCCTTTGACCACTCTCTGTTTTCTCTAATGGTACCACTAGTGTTAAATGACAACATATTTACACATTGTGTATGTGATGGACAGTCTCCACTCCTATCCCTTCCCAAAATTCATTCTCTATCTCAATATATATGTTTTTTCAAAAGATAAAATTATGACACATTTAGTTATATATCAAATTTTCTTTTTTTAAATTCATGATCCCCAATAGCTTCCATTTTCCAATATAGGAGACAATTCTTGCATGACAATGTCAAAACAGAATTTTGTAAGATGAGGATGAGGAGATAGCTCTCAAAAAAGTTGATTGGTTGTCAGGTCACTTGAAATTTATTTTCCATTTTTTTTTTTTTTTTTTTTTTTGATAATGGATAAAGCACATGGAACTTCCTTACCACACTAACTAGGTAGACTAGAATCTCACATTTTCAGGAATAACTCTTCTTTTGGAAGATATATTTCCTTAAAGTTTACATTTTGACTATGTGACTTCTGAGCTGAGTGACTCCATTTGGCTTCTTCTGGAATTTGGAGGCCAATTGCAGGTGCTCACTCCTAAGCAGTAGCCTTCCATTCTTCCTGTTAATACTTCTACTGTGTTATTTCTCTAGAGGCTAGATCAGGAGGATTCCTTGATGTGTGGCTTCTTGTCAGGGTTAGCTGATAGGAGTCACCATCTGAGAATCAAAGAATGAGAGAATAGCTGGTTTGGGGTATTCTCCCCTAATTCCAACTCACCCAGAAAAAATGACACTTACTTTGTTACTCAATCAAAGGTCACAGTTCTTGCAGGAGGCCATGTACATTCAGACACTTTCCAGTTGCCAATTCCAACTTCTTCCCTTTGCTACTTTAGGACTTGATTTAGAACCAAGCTCTCCACCATTGCTAGTTCCAGGGTAGTTCATACATAATTCTCATATAGAACACACTTCTGGTTTTCTCAATCCACCCCACACCTTTGTAAGTGCTTCCTTTCAAAACTACCCTTAAAACCTGAGACGGAGTATACCAACTGTCTTATGTTTGGAACATTGGGAACATTCAGTCTCCATTACAAAGAGACTTATATAATTTTCTGTTTTACAATTTTGTTTATTTTCAGGTTGGGTTTTCCTTGTATTTTCTTTATTTCTTTTCAATTCATGGAGTGAACTTTGTGTATTTATCATATAAAATATAATGGTTCAAAATATAGCAGTTTGTACCTTGACTAATTCTACTTTATTTAATATGTGATTACCTAACATAGTTATTTTTTTTTTTTTTTGGTGAGAACTATTACATATACTTCTTAGAAGTTTTCAAGGCTACTGTATATTTTCGACAAGGTGATCAAGTTGTGCAATAGATCTCTTGAATTATCCTTTCAATAACTTGAAATATTGTTCACCAACATATTCCTAACCCATGCTTCCCACCACTCCAGCTTCTGGGAACTGCCATTCTACTTTTATAAAATCAATTGTTTTGGCTTCACATATAAGTGTGATGTCATGCAGTGTTTCTCTTTCTGTGTCTAGCTTATTGGATTAACATCATGACCTCCACTTCCATTCATGTTTGCATCAGTGGCAGGATTTCCATGTTTCTATAGTTGAATAGTATTTTGTTTGTATGTATAAAGTATTTTCCTTTATTCACCGGTGGGTATTTAGATTGATCAAATATTTTGACTATGATGAAAAATGGTATAATGTATGTGGGATTACAGATATAGGTTCATTATGTTGCTTTACTTTCCTTTGGATAGATACCCAGTGTTGAGATCCATGAATCTTATGGCAGTTCCATTATTTTCAATAAGCAATTTATGTATTTATTTTTCCTGCCTGAGACTTCATTCCTTTTTTTTTTTTTAACAATGGTTTGTACATGAAACCATACATTGGATTGAACAAACAAAATGTAATAAGTTTGCAAATACTGTTTTCCAGTATGCATTATTTTAAGCTTATACACTGAACTGTATGATCAGGATTTGTCAGGTTAAAAGTGTTGGAAAATGTTCCCATTAACCTTCTTTCTGATTTCATTTCACTTTTAATACATAGAATTTTAAATATTTATATGGTATCATGTGATTTCTTTTCTGCAAATATGGTTTTTGTTTTATTCGTTCTAATTAGGTATACATGATGGTAGAATGTACTTTGACACATCATGCATAAATGGAGTACAATTTCTTTTTCTTCTGCTTTTACATGGAATCATGCCAGTTGTATGGTCATATATGCACAAAGGGCAATAATGTCCAATTCATTGTACTATCCTTCCTACCCTCATATGCTTTCCCCTCCATTCACTCCCCTCTGACTAATTCAATATAACTCTATTCTTCCCTAGGCATCCCCGCTTTATTGCAAATTAGCATCCACATATCAGAGAAAATATTCAACCTTTGATTTTTTGGGATTGACTTATTTTGCTTAGCATGATATTATCCAGCTCCATCCATTAAATAGAAAATGTCATAATTTTATTCTTCTTTAAGGCTGAGTAATATTCCATTGTGTACATATTCGATATTTTCTTTATCCATTCATCTGTTGAAGGACACCTAGGTTATTTCCATACCATAGCTATTGTGAGTTGAGTTGCTATAAACATTGATGTGACTATATTGCTGCAGTATGCTGATTTTAAGTCTTTGGGTCAAAAACAAGGAGTGGGATAACTGGGTCAAATCGTAGTTCTATTACAAGTTTTCTGAGGAATCTCCATGATGCTTTCTACAATGGTTGCACCCAATCTGCATTCCCACCAGCAGTGTATGAATGTACACTTTCCCCCACATTTTGCCAAAACTTATTAAGTCCTTTGGGCGTAAACCAAGGAGTGGGATAACTTGGTCAAATGGTAGTTGTACTACAATTTTTCTCAGGAATCTCCATGATGCTTTCCATAATTCTTGCACCAATTTGCATTCCCACCAGCAATGTATGATACCTTTTCACCCACATCTTTGCCAACACTTATTATTGCTTGCATTCTTGATAATTGCTGTTCTGACTGGAGTGAGATGAAAGAGTAGTTTTGATTTGCATTTCTCTAATTGTTAGAGATGTGGAACATTTTTTTCATGTATTTGTTAATCAATTTTATTTCTTCTTCTGTGAAATGTCTGTTCAGTTCTTTAGCCCACTTATTATTGGGTTAATTATTTTTTTTTGATGTTAAGTTTTTTGAGTTCTTTTTATGTCCTGGAGATTAATACTCTGAGGTGTGTGTGGTCAATATTTTCTCCTATTCTCTAGGCTTTTTCTTCACGTTCTTGATTGTTTCCTTTGCTGAAAAGAAACTTTTTAATTTGAATCCGTCCCATTTATTGATTCTTGATTTTACTTCTTGCACTTTAGGAGTCTTGTTAAGGAAGTCAGAATCTAAGCAGACAAGATGAAGATTTGGGCCTTTTTCTTCTAATAAGTACAGAGTCTACATATATATTGTATATGTTTAAATAAGAGTACATATATCTATCTCCTTAAACATTTATAATTTCCTTATTAAAAAATTTGAACTAATTTCTACTAGTTTTTTTGAAGCACATGGTACATAATTAACTACAATCACACTTCTATGCAATGAACACCAGAATCGCCTATAATCATGATTCTAGTCAATTTATAAGAGATTCTACATGAGTTGCATAATTAGATACTTCTCTTTCTGTGTCTAGATTGTGTTACTGAGCATATTGATCTCCAGTTCCATTCATGTTGTTGTGAGTTGCAAGATATCATCCATTTCCTGTGGCTAAATAACATTCTCTTTTGCGTATTAGGAGAATTCTTAATTGACTTTGTTGATGAACACTTAGACTCTTACTATTTGTAGGCTATTATGAATAGAGCTTACATCAAACTTATGGGTACAGATGTTTTTTAGACCTACTGAATTCATTTCTTTTGAATATACATTCAGTATTTTTATTATTAGATCATATGGTATCTATTTATAATTACAAAGATGGTACATTCAAATAGTCTTTCTTTAGACCACTATTCCTATAAGCTGACCAACTTCAACTGAATCTGTCTGTTTGAAGGGAGATGTGCAAAGATCTATTCCAATTGATGATGCTAGGAGTGATATGTAGGACATATTCGAGAATTACAAAAATGCAGATTTTAAGTGGATAATACATATACATTTATTTTGTTGTATCCTTACTAATGATAGATATCCATATTGTTTAAAAAGAAAAGTAAAATAGCTGTACCAAAGACTTTTATTAATGATTTTTCAAACTTATTAAGATGTTCATTGGATAAATTAACTTTTCATTCTAGCTTTATATGCTTCAGATATTAGATGCTCTAATATTATTTCACTTAATGGTTCCCAGTTTATGAATGTTCATTATTTAGAGTCAATAAATCACAATATCAGGATGTAATCACACCACCTATGTAAATCTAGGTACCCTGAAAAAGGAGAAGGCAGTGAGAGGCCTATCTCTGCTTCACTACTTGACAGTGTCTCTCGGCTCTGATCATCAATATGATTAACTATCACTAAGAGTAATAAATTGAAGTATATGGATGATATTCCTTTTAACATTAAATATGGACAATATTTCAAAATGGTTTGGAAGTTTCTCAAAACCTACGATATAACTACCATATGATTCACCATTCCACATTCTGGCATGTATTCTGGAGAAATGAAATCAGTACCTCAGAGATACATCTGTACTCCCATAGTCATTACAGCACAATAGCCAAGGTAAGAAAACACCCCAAGTGTTCATTGATAGGTGAATGGACAAAGAAGACATCACACACACACACTAGAATTTATAATATGTTAAATAATGGAATGATATTCAGCCATAAAAATAATAAAATCCTGCTATTTATGACAACATGGAAAAAACTACAAGTCATTATGATAAATGAAGTAAATATACACAGAAAAAGAAATACCATATTATTTCACATAAATGTATAAAATAAGGAACTGAACTTTTCAAGCAGAGATTAGAATGGTGGTTTCCAGGGACTATGGAATGGGAAAAAAGAGAAGTTGGTCAAATGATAGAGAACTGAGTTATAACATAAGTAAGTGCTGAGGATGTAACACAGATCATGGTGAATAAAGTTCATAATACCATACTACACATTTGAAACTTGCTTAGGATTATATTTTACATGTCCAACCCTACACACACTCTTACACGTGACATGGTAACCATGTGAAATGATGGATGTGTTAATATGATTGGGGTAATGATTTCAACACACACACACATCTAGGCTCATCATTTTGCTTTGTGTACTTTGAATATATATATAATTTTATTTGTGAATATATATAATTTTATTTTTATCTTCATAAAGTTGGAAAAATAAAAATAAAAGTAAAAACTTTTTAAAGTAATACCATTCAGCAAAGAACAATGTTCAAAGGTCTTTTAAACACATAGTAAAGATAAGGAGGTAGAAATATTAATTTCCTGATTTGATCAGTTCATACTGTGTACATGCATCAAACTATTACACTATTCCCCATAAATATGGATAATATTTCAAAATGGTTTGGAAGTTTTCTCAAAAACTACGATATAACTACCATATGATTCAAATTATCTGTTTTAATATAAAATCTTTAATAAGTTTTAAGATAGTATTAATATGTCAATAACTAAACCAGCTAATGCAAACAAAATGTATGATTTTTTTTCTCTTATTGGATTTAACAGCACCAATTTCCTACCAGAATTACCAACTGGTATTTAATTTCAAAACCTATTGCCCAATTTCTTGTTTTGTTTTAATTTTTAAAAGTCTAGTAACAAATTAACTCATGTACAGATAGATCCACTTTTATCTTATGTTGCTATTTTCTCCAAAAGAAAGTTCTGTTCAGACACAAGGTGTGGTATATTAATTTGTGTTACCATGAATCCCACTCAGGAGACAGAAAATGCTCTAAGATTTAGCTAATGAAGTAAATGAAGAATCAATGCAGTCCAGGTGTGGGTGGAAGAACAAATGAATTATTTTGAATAGATATTTGTTTATACTGTGTCATATGACAAGTTATAGAGACCCACTAAATAAATTATTCATATAATTTAGCATCTTGAAAAAGTGTACTTCAGAGTTCACCATATAGTAGATGATGTTATTCATCATATTTACCATTTGCCTTTACTGTGACACTTTTTAGCTAATTTTAAAGCCTGTTCAATGACCAAAAACACCATAAGCTATCTTACCCTTCTCTCTCTGTCTCAGTCTCCCTCCATCCCTCTCTCTCTTTCTCTCTCTAAATATATATATATATACACACACACACACACACACACATACATACATAATTATATATATAAATGGCAAGTTTATATATTAGCATATTAATTTCTGTCAAATGTGTTTGCAATAATCTCTTCATAATGATAAAAAAATGCATGTGCATACATACCTACAGAGGCATTTCTGTACATTAATATTCCAGTCAAATGAAATAAAATACAGAATTTATTTTTTATTTTTATTTATTTTTTTTGCAGTACTGGGGATTGAACCCAGGGCCTTGTATTTGCAAGGCAAGCACTTTACCAACCAAGCTATATCCCCAACCCTGAAATACAGAATTTTTAAAGCCTAACTTGGTACAAATAAAAAAAGTTTATTTCTTAATATTATTTCAAAATTAATTACTAAAAATAACCATAAACTTAGAACTGAACAATTCAAAGTATGGTGAATTGTTGACAACTAAAAATAAATTTCAAAGAAGCAAAGAAATCATACTTCAAGATTGGCCAGACACAATGAAGAAAACTGTGGTTACTTTGTCCATCTCCCACTAATACCCCATTAATCTCCTACGTGCCCCTCTGACATCTTTGTTTGAGGGTGTAGATGAGAGGGTTGAGGCTAGGGGTGACAACAGTATAAAACAGGGCAATGAACTTGCCTTGGTCTTGAGAATTTTCTGTTGGTGGCTGGAGATATATGCACATGACTGGATTAAAAAAGAGGAAAACAACCATAAGGTGGGCTCCACACGTCCCAAAGACTTTCTGAAGTCCAGTAGTGGATTGCATCTTCAGCACAGCCTTAGTAATGGCACCATAGGAGCTGAGAATGAGAATAAGTGGTATGACAACAAACATGGAGCTCATCACCATAAGAGTCAGCTCATTAGCATGGATATCAGCACAGGATAATTGCAGCAATGCCGGAACTTCACAGAAGAAGTCATCCACCTGATGATGTCCACACAAGGGTACCCAGAATGTAAAGGAGGAATGAAGTGCTGAGGTAGTAAAGCCACTTATCCAACAAACCAAAGCCAACATGTGGCAGAGTCGAGGGTGCATGAGGACAGTGTAATGCAGGGGTCTGCACACTGCTACGTAACGGTCATAGGACATCACCACCAAAAGCACGCACTCAGTGGTCCCCAGAGCGAGGCAGAAGTAGAGCTGAACCATACAACCAGCATAAGAAATGGTCTTCTCTGGGCCCCAGAGGTTCACCAGCAGCTGGGGGATGGAGCTTGTGGTATAGCAGAGATCCAGAAAGGAAAGGTTTGATAAGAAGAAGTACATGGGAGTGTGGAGACGGGAGTCCAGGTGTGCCAGGATGATGATGAACAGATTGCCTATCAGTGTCATCAAGTAGAACATCAAAATAACCACAAAGAGAGCTGCTTCCAGGTGAGGCCACTTAGAAAACCCCAGTAGAATAAAGTAGCCTTCAGAACTTACATTTTTTTCCATCATCATTCAATTGTTTTCCTGAATTTTAGGAAAGAATCACATAACTTTGAAGGCTTTCCACACATTGTCACATACTTGCAAAAAGATCAGAGAAAAATATATGTCACTTCTAAGTGTAATATGTGCCTTTAAGGCACTAAGAATTTTTCTCTTTTTCTTTGTACTTTCCATTCAGATATTTGCCTTTTTGCAGAAATAATAAGTAACTTCTCAAATGACTGACTTCATACAATCCCTAAATTAGTGTTTGGATTAATAATTGTATGATATTCCATGGCTAGAGAGGACAAGTTTTATAAAAAACAATTCTTATATAACATTTAATGCAATTCTCTTTTCCACTCTTTCAGGTTATTTCAAATTTTGTAGTTACAGAGAAAGGAACAACTTAAGTCTTAACAATGTTTCAAATAGATAAGATAGAGTGATGAAATATAATTTGGGAATAACTTTAAAGTGTTAATAATGTTAGCTGAAGATTTGGACCTACTTTTTCTTGTATAAGATGCAGGGTCGCTGGTCTGATTCCTGAGGTCCTTGATCCATTTTGAGTTGAGTTTTGTGTAGGGTGAGAGATAGGGGTTTAGTTTCATTCTGTTGCATATGGTTTTCCAGTTTTCCCAGCACCATTTGTTGAAGAGGCTATCTTTTCTCAATTGCATATTTTTGGACCCTTTGTCTAGTATGAGAAAATTGTTATTTATTTGGGTTTGTGTCCATGTCCTCTATTCTGTACCATTGATCTACCTGTCTATTAGGTGCCCTTCAATTGATGAATGGATAAAGAAACTGTGGAATATATATATATATATATATATATATATATATATATATATATATACATACAATGGAATATTACTCTGCAATGAAGAATGATAAAATTATGGCATTTGTAGGCAAATGGATGAAACTGGAGAGTATCATGCTAAGTGAGATAAGCCAATCTCAAAAAACTAAAGGACGAATGATCTTGCTGATAAGCAGATGAGGACATATAATGGGGGGTGGGAGGGGTTAGCATTAGGTTTAGGGTTAGGTTTAGGGTTAGGGATAAGGAGTGTGGTAAGAATGAAGGAAAGAAGGACTGTATAGAGGGAAAAGAGGGGTGGGAGAGGTGGGGGGGAAGGGAAAAAAAATAATGAATCAAACATCATTGCCCTATGTAAACGTATGATTACACAAATGGTATGCCTTGACTCCATGTACAAATAGAGAAACAACATGTATCCCATTTGTATACAATAATAATAAAAAATAATAATAAAAAAATAAAACAAATTATTCAGTCTGAAAAAAAATAATGTTAGCTGAAAAATAATTTTAATTGAACTTATACAAATAACAAAATATTAACATTATTTATGCTAACAGCTTATTTCTAGACAAAAATAACATGCAGATGGAAGTATGAACATATCCATATGCATATATACCAACTCACTAGTGTTCATTGAACAAGCAAAGGTGATTGGAGACCCTTATAACCTTTTAAAAGGTTAACCCTTTAACCCTTTTAACACAAAGATAATTATAATAAAAGTGTAGGGAGTGAGCAAAGAGGAAAATGGAGGGTTTTAGGATGTAGGAAAGATGAGAGCAGCTCTAATTGTAGTGCTTTGACTTTAAAGTATGTATATCACAGGTCTGTGAGACCAGTACAACAGGATTTAAAGAGAGTTTCTGATGTTTCATATGCTTCAAAAAAGGTAAAGGAAGATCCTATCAAACATAGTTTCAATGAGCTGTGGATTAAGATATTTTCTCTTTTAAATCAAACACTATCAGGCAAAGTATCACTTAGCATTGTTGATCCTACTATTACAAACAGACATTTTTCTAATTCTCATATTCATTCCTACATGGTTCACTATTTTAATTTACATTGATTAATAATATTTATTTCATTAGTCTGCTACTTGTTGCTGTGACCAAAACATCTGACAAAACAACTTAAACAAGGAAAAGTTTATTCTGGGCTCACGGTTTCAGAGCCCATGGATTGCTGACTCCATTGCTCTGGGCTTGAGAGGAGGCAGAACATCATGACAGAAGGCTGGTGGAGGAAAGCTGTCAGCTCACGGCAGTCAGAAGCAAAGAGAAGGAAAGGGGCCAAGTAAGTTGATCAACCCTTTCAGGGTATGTCCCCAGTGACCCACTTCCTCCAACTAGGGCCACTTTCCAGTCATCCATTCAACTATCAGTGGATTAATTGTTGATGAGGTCAAAGTACTAATCGTTGCCTAAAAGCCTCATTTCCGAAAGGTGGCTTATGAAAGACCACTCTTCTATGACATAAATTTTTGGGGACATTCTAGTGTCAAACTATAGCACCTATATATATTCACAGGGACACAATGTAGTGTCTTGAAATATATATACATTGTGAAATGATTTTATCAAATTGGTCAACATATGGATCACCTCACATATTTTATCACTTTTTATAGAGAGAACATTCTAAATCTACTTTTTTTAGCAATCTGAAATATAAGAACTATCTGCCTGCTTTCTTAAGTAGTGCTCCATCACCTTCTGTCAATACTGACCTTACTGTGTTAATCCACCTTCCCTGTCATTCTCTTCTTGGCCTATGACCTCACCATATATAAACTGATAGAGGGGTTCACTGCTTGTCATGCAATTGACAATATGAACCTAATTGCTTTCTTATACCATTTTTGCTAAGGTGCTAAATCTTACTCTAGAGAGCAGAGTATGCAGATAACTGTGATCATCATTGTCAAAGAAGATAGAGCTTCAGTTTGTCCAAAAGATTTGCTTTATCAGAATGTGGAAACACATTAGGGTATTCAAGGTATCAGGAGATAGACCCCTTAACACAGACCAAATGGGACCTTTATAAAAATAAAATGAATAATGGAATTTTCTTTCTTTGAGGCCTTTGGGAGAATAAATCCCAAAGTTACAATTAATGCCCTTCAAGCAGCTGTTCTGGTTAGAGTGGTGTGGCGTTTGCAGAATAAAACTCTTCACAGAAATACCTTCAGTATGGTGTTGTGGTCTTCCTAAAAGGACAGTGAATTTATCACCAACCATCATGGACAAAGATGCTGTGAGTTATATTAACAAAGAAGGAAATGTGTTACCCTGAATCATCTGACTTGTTCCCTCAGTTGTCCATGAGAAAAAGACTCAAGTTTATAACACAACCTGTTAGAAGAAGTGAAGGATTAAATGCCATGAAATTGAAAAACTGGAATATGTAAATACTAAACTTCATATAGAAGTACAAGTATGTAGAGCTCTCCTACAATATATGTATCCTCCTGATTGTCTTTTATATTCATTTCCAAATGTGCTGGGCATGCAGCTCAGTAATAGAGTACTTACCTAGCATATGCAAGTCCCTGGGTTCCATTTCCAGCACTGTAAAAAGAAAAAATTCAATTCCAAATTTATCCTTTCAAAGGTTTAGTAAGTAATCCAAATATCATTTAAACTTTCTATATATTTTATTTTGTTTCAATTGACAAATTATATTGATATATTTATGGCATGCAATGTGATATTTTGATGTATGCACATGATGTGGAATGATTAAGCCAAGTTAATTAACATATTCATTACCTCACATAATATTCTTGTGGTGAAATGTTTTAAAAAATCTCATTAGCAATTTTGAAACATAAATATTCTTAAATGTATTCACCATATGATGCATTCGATCTCTTGAATTTGTTCTCTTTATCTTAACTTTGTTCCCTTTGACAAAACACTTCTCCTTTCCGTTACTCTTCCTCCAACCCAGATTCAGTTAACAATCATTCCACTTTCAACTGCTGTGAGTCAGATTCTTTTAGATTTCGTGTATCATACAGAGCATAATGTCCTCCAGGTTCATTCATGTCATCACACATTTTCTCCTTTCTTTCAAGTGGAATACTATTCCATTGTGTAAATATACCTTATCTTTCATCCATCCTTCAGTTAACAGATACTTAGGTTCCTTCTATATCTACATTATGCTGAAAAATGAGGCAATGAACAAGAGAGTACATATATCTGTCATAAATTCTTATATTTTGATGTTACCTAGATACCCATTTTTCATATAAATTGGACTTTCTCACATTAGAAGGAGGACTTAGTTACCCTTGACAGTTTCTAGTTCTCTGCCTTCCTCATGCTCCTTAAATTAGTCAATCAAGATGCCTACCTTATACAGCTGCCTCCTGGGGACAACTTCCTTATGGGAGAACTATATACCATAAACTTGACTCACCCTACTGCTTACATGTATGCTGCAGTGAACACCTCACATCCACAGCATGGACCTCCTAGACTCATGCCAGCTTGCCCTAAACCCAAGTACAATTACCTGCTTGGGCATTGCCATAAACTCCAATACTCTTAGACTTTAATTCTCAGGTATATTGCATTCTCATTCATTCTCATTCTCTCTCTCTCTCTCTCTCTCTCTCTCTCTCTCTCTCTCTCTCTCTCTCTCTCTCTCTCTCCTCTGCCCCTTCCTCTTGTTACCCAACCCCAAGCACTGGTTGAGCACTGATGTCCATGAGGGCTCTTTCACTTTCTGTTGACTCTAAGAGGCATGTCACCCCCCTTCTCTGTTGGATCTTTAAAGTTTCTGTTAATCATATGTTTTGTTTTGCTATCTCCTTGATACCTGTTTCACTTGACTAACACACCAAAACCTAAGGTCTTTTCTGATCAAGGTTCCCCTAGAGAGTGGCCACACTGATAGGAATAAACTGGACATAGGTCAAAGAAGAACCACAGGGTGTGTGCAAGTATAAACAAGTTTACAGTGAGAGGAGACACCTGTTCAAATCTGGGACCATTAGACATCAAACTGACCTGAGGATAAAGAAAAGTACACTGTAAAGATTCACAACTACCTCAGTTGGAGTTGGTTAAGGGAGAGCTAGTATTTCTAATCACTCTCTAGAGAGTCATCAAGAGCAGAGGTAAATATGACAATTCTTGACATATTCATTTCCATTTTTTTGATAGATATCCACAGAGGAGTTGCTGGATCATATGGTAATTCTATTTTTAGTTTTGTGAGGAAACTTCATCATATTTTCAATAATAGTTAAGCTTATTACATTCTAAGAGTATACAGAGATTCCCTTCTCCACATTCTTTGGTTTGTTTGTTTTGGTACTAGAGATTGAACCCAGGGGCACTTAATCACTGAGCCACATCTCCAGCCATTTTTTATAATATATATTTTTTTAATAGCATCAGGGTTTCACTAAGTTCCTGAGGACCTCACTAATTCATAGAGGCTGGCTTTGAACTTGCCATCCTCCTGCCTCAGCCTCCCGAGCTACTGGGATTACAGGTGTGTGCAACCACGCCCAGCCTTCCTCCACATTCTTACACTTGTTGTTTATTGGGTTTTTTGTTTGTTTGTTTGTTTGTTTGTGATAATAGGCAATCTGAGATGTAAGGTGATGTTTCTGTGTTTTTAATTCATAATTCCTGAATGATTAGTGATGTTGAATATTTTTGATGTCCTCTTTTGAGAAATGTCTATTTAAGTCCTTTGCCTGATTTATAATCATGTTATTTTCTTGACTATTGAATTATCTGCATTCCTTATATATTTTGAGTTTTTCTTTCTTTTTTTTTTTTTTTTTTTTTTTGTGGTGCTGGGGATTTGAACCCAGGGCCTTGTGCTTGTGAGGGAAGCACTCTAACAACTGAGCTCTATCCCCAGACCTCCTTATATATTTTGATTAGCAGTATCAGATATTTTCAAATATTTTCTACCATCCTCAGGTTTTCTCTTTGCTATGTTGTTTCTTTTGTCCCACAGAAGCTCTTTAGTTCAGTAGTCTTGATAACAGCCTTATCATTCCCAGAGTAGCTTGCTGATAGGTCAGCTCTTCAGAGAAAACCTAGCCCAGAGTTTTTTCTCCAGATATTTCACTGATTTTTTAGTTAATATTCTGTATTACAAACCTTTTATTTAAAATGTCTTTTCATTTATGCACTAAACTCTGACTGAAACTTATATTTTTATTAGAAATTGTTACAAAGAACACATCCTCAAGAATAGAAATCCAGGATGATTCATTTGCACCATTTGAGTATTCAGAATTCCATTATTGTACAAATATAAAAAACAAAATAAAAACACTTAAGAACCTAATTTTCTCTTCTAGCTATTATTCCATTTTTGCTCCATTTATAGCAGAATTAGAGTATTCTCTATGATTAATGTATTAATTACCACTATTATTAAAGTAATAATTCTCTTAAAGTGTTCTCTATGATTTTGTATTAAACTAATATCATTAGTAATTTATCTCCCCCAATCATTTAGAGAACTTTTATCAAGATCATTAATGCCTTCCATGTTGGTAAATGCAGTGGACAATTGGCAGTCCTTTAAAAGCTCCTATTCCTCCTAACTACCACTTTGTCCTTCAGAAATGCCAGAGATTTTGTACTGGCTGTTTCTG
The DNA here is from genome assembly GCF_902686445.1 of Sciurus carolinensis. NCBI lineage: Eukaryota > Metazoa > Chordata > Mammalia > Rodentia > Sciuridae > Sciurus > Sciurus carolinensis. The sequence goes on from NC_062219.1 coordinate 126,510,380, forward strand.
TTACCTGGGATTGTCTTCCTCTGTTATTTCCATAGTGTAAAAAAATGAGGGAAATTATATTTAAGTATATCCAACCTCCACTTATTTAGAAAGTTTTGTGGATTTTTCCATAATGTTTTCACACAATTCTGGTAGTGTTAGTACTAACCATTTTTATAAAAATTATAAATGATATTCTAAAACTATTTTCTAGGTGGCACATAGCAATAAACTTGATTTTTGTGTTACTGTTTTGACATCTAGCAAACTTTCCAAAAAACTCAATTCTAAGTAGAATGAATATAAAAATAATTTGGAGATTTTTAGACATAGCAAATCACTGTACATGAATAAATTATGTTCCTGTGCTTTCAATATTCACAGATCATTATTCCTTAATTTACTAATGTAAATAGTGAAGACTCTTAAGGTAATATTGAAGAGAAGTATTAAAGACAGGTATACGTCACAGTTTTCTAATCTGAAATCTTTGTTGTAAAGATTTCACCATTAAATATAATGTTTATCATCATTCCTCCTACTCAGCATAAGGTCCACTGAGCAGCAGTATACACATTGGTTAATTTTGTTTGTTTGTTTGTTTGTTTGTTTGTGTGTGTGTGTGTGTACATGGAATGGTCAGGGGTATAGTCCAGTGCTATTGAACTGGACTTTTAAGATGCAGCTCATTAAAAAAAAAAAAAAAAGAACAAACTCAAAAAAAGATGCAGCTCAATTCCCATAGTTGCTGGCAATCAGCTGCTGGCAAGCAAGGCAGAAGTTTCTCTGATTCCGCTGGCAGGTGAGGTCTGCATAAGGTTGTAGGACTCTGCAGCCTTAAAGTGCTGCAGCTCTTAATGGTAGGCCATGCACTCCAGTGTTGCAGCAGACCCTAGCACTCATCATCATCAATTTCTTCTTTCCAGGTTATTGTCTTGTGAATTCAAAGAATGAAATCTATAGACCAGATTGAGTAAGTATAAAGTACAATTTATTAAAGAACAGGAACAGAATTCTTACAGTGCAAGAGGGGACCTGATGGGTTTTCTCTCTCCAAGTGTGCTAGTCCAGGGGTTTACAGAGCACTCATATCACTGCTATTGGTCCAAACTTACGCTAATTAGGGATTTAGGAAAGAACCTGTGCTATTGGTTCAAATTCATGATAATTAGCACTTGGAAAAGTACTAATGCTATTGGTCAATTCTTGAATCCCAACTTTCATTCAGGTTTGCCCCACTTCCATTTTTTCATCCCAGGTCAGGAAGTAGGAGGTTAAGGTCCACTGATGGAGCAGCAGTAATATATGGATTGGGCTTCAGAAGCAGGCCTCCATACTATGGCAAGGACTGGCCATGGTAAGATGATAGGTCAACGCCCCTTGATTACCTGGGTGCTGGCTCTCAGAACCTGGGATCCTGCCTGCTTGTATGGGGAACTCCATATGGCCAGGGTCATTTTTGCTGCCCATGCTCCAACCCACCCAGCTGCCACCTCTCTGTTTCACAGCTCCACCACTGCTTCTCAGCAGGGAGCAGTGGGCTGGCTGCATGGCCAATCTCTATCCACTCATAATATAAATAATATTAGAGAGAGATCCAAGATGGCGGACTAGAGGGTGACTGCATCTCCCATCGCTCCAGAACTCAGAATTCAAGAAGGGGAGGTATTGAGAGAATTGGACCAACATAGAGCCACGGGGTGAGTCTCTCCCACCGGGTGAAGCTAGGCCCCGCCGGCAGGCATGGACAGTGGGCGGCTTCTCGGAGCAGAGCAGGGCAGCGAGAATCTTCCCTAAGCAGCCCTGCTGCCTCCCACAGCAGGCACAATCCACAGCCAGATTCTCAGAGCATGCCCGCCCAGTGAGAGCTTTTCCACACAGAGCCAACCCCAAGCCCGGGACCCACACAGAGCCAACCCCAAGTCCGGGACCCAGAGGCAGGCATGCAGGCAGCTTCTGGGACCAGGGCACGATGCAAGAGGCTTTCCTGAGCAGCTCTGCTCCCTCAGGTGGCAGGCCCTGTGTACAGCCAGCTTCTCAGAGCAGGCCTGCCCAGTGAGAGGACTTCCACACAAAACCAGCCCCCAGACCGGGACCCAGTAGCAGGCTAGGGGCAGTCTTCTTCAGAAGGACTGCGTTATCAAGTTCCTCCAAGACTTCAGGCTACTGAAGGCTGGGAGGTGATACACTGGGAAATCTACAGGGACTCTATAAGCCAATAGAGGAAATATGCAATATCTCAGAGTCCCACTGACCAATATGAAAAACAATCTGACCAATATGAGAAAACAAGGGAAGAAAATGTCCCAAACAAACCTAGATACTATATCAATAAAACCCAATGACAGCACAGCAGAAGAAATATCAGAAAGGTGTTCAGAATGCACATAATTAAAACAATCAGGGAAGCAAATGAGGAGATGAAAGAACAAATGCAGGCATTGAAGCAGGAGATGAATGAGCGAATGCAGGCATTAAATGATCACACCAATCAACAGTTAAGAGAGCAAATACGGGAAGCAAAAGATCATTTCAATAGTTAGAGATATGGAAAAAAACAAACAAACAAAGTAACAAACAGAAATCCTTGAAATGAAGAAAACAATTAACCAAGTTAAAAACTCCATAGAAAGCATAATCAATAGAATAGAACACCTGGAAGACAGAACCTCAGACATTGAAGAGAAAATATTTAATCTTGAAAACAAAATTGACCAAACAGAGAAGATGGTAAGAAATCATGAACAGAATCTACAAGAATTACGGGATATCATGAAAAGGAGAAATTTAAGAATTATTGGGATTGAGGAAGGCACAGAGAAACAAACCAAAGGAATGAACAATCTAATCAATGAAATAATATCAGAATATTTCCAAATCTGAAGAATGAAATGGAAAACCAGGTACAAGAGGCTTATAGGACTCCAAATATACAAAATTACAACAGACCCACACCAAGGCACATTATTATGAAAATACCTAACATACAAAATAAAGACAGAATTTTAAAGGCTGCAAGAGAAAAGAATCAAATTACATTCAGGGGAAATCAATAAGAATATCAGCAGATTTTTCAATCCAGACCCTAAAATCTAGAAGGGCCTGGACAACATTTACCAAGCCTTGAAAGAAAACAGATGCCAACCAAGAATCTTATATCCAGCAAAACTTACTTTCAGATTTGATGATGAAATAAAATCCTTCCATGATAAAAAAATGCTAAAGGAATTTACAAAAAGAAATCCAGCATTACACAACATTCTCAGCAAAATATTCCATGATGAAGAGATGAAAAACAACGATGCAAATCAGGAAAGGGAGGAACTAGCCTAAAGGAACTGTCAAATAAAGGAGAAACCAAATCATGTAAAAAAACACGTGAGGCAAATGACTGGGAATACAAATCATATCACAATAATAACCCTGAATGTTAATGACCTGAACTCATCAATCAAAAGACATAGACTGACAGATTGGATTAAAAAGAAAAATCCAACAATATGCTGCCTGCAAGAGACTCATCTCATGGAAAGAGATACTCAGAGACTAAGGGTGAAAGGATAGGAAAAAACATACCATGAAGACAGACACAGCAAAAAAGCTGGAGTATCCATCCTCATATCAGATAATGTGGACTTCAAACCAAAACTAGTCAGAAGGGATAAAGAAGGACATTATATACTGCTTAAGGGAAGCATAAATCAGCAAGACATAACAATCTTAAATATCTATGCCCTGAACATTGGCTCATCAATGTATGTCAAACAAATCCTTCACAATTCCAGAAATCAAATAGACCACAACACAATAATACTAGGCGATTTTAACACACCTCTCTCACCACTGGATAGATCTTCCAAACAAAAATTGAATAAAGAAACCATAGATCTCAATAACACAATCAACAATTTAGACTTAAAAGACATATATAGAATATACGATCCAAAAAGAACGAATTCACTTTCTTGAGAGCAGCACATGGATCCTTCTCTAAAATAGACCATATTTTATGCCAATAAGCTACTGTTAGCAAATACAAGAAGATAGAGATACTACCTTGTATTCTATTAGATCTTAATGGATTGAAATTAGAAATAAATGACAGAATAAAAAACAGAAACTTCTCCAATACCTGGAGATTAAATAATACACTATTATATGATGAATGAATAACAGAAGACATCAGGTGGGAAATAAAAAAAATCTTAGAAATAAACGAGAACAAAGACACATCATATCAAAATCTCTGGGACACTATGAAAGCAGTACTTAGAGGAAGATTTATTTCATGGGGCGCATTCAACAAAAGAAGTAAAAATCAACAAATAAATGACTTAACATACAGCTCAAAGCCCTAGAAAAAGAAGAGCAGATCAACACCAAAAGTAGTAGAAGACAGGAAATAGTTAAAATCAGAGCTGAAATCAATGAAACTGAAACAAAAGAAACAATCAGAAAAATTAACAAAATAAATAGTTGGTTCTTTGAAAAAATAAGCAAAATCGATAAACCCTTAGCCACACTAACAAAGAGAAAGAGGGAGAAAACTCAAATTACTAAAATTCGGAATGAACAAGGAAATATCACAACAGACACGAGTGAAATACAAAACATAATTAGAAGATATTTTGAAAATCTATATTCCAACAAAACAGAAAATCTCGAAGACATCAACAAGTTTCTAGAGACAAATAAATTACCTAAACTGAATTAGGAGGACATACACAACTTAAATAAATCAATTTAAAACAAAGAAATAGACCAAGTCATCAAAAGCCTACAAACAAAGAAATATCTGGGACCAGATGGGTTCTCAGTCGAGTTCAACAAAACCTTTAAAGAAGAGCTCATTCCACTACTCCTCAAAGTATTCCATGAAATAGAAGAGGATGGAACCCTCCCAAACTCATTCTATGAAGACAATATCACCCTGACACCTAAACCAGGCAGAGACACATCGAGGAAAGAAAATTTCAGACCAATACACTTAATGAACATTGACACAAAAATTCTCAACAAATTTTAACAAATCACATTCAAAAATATATTTAAAAGATAGTGCACCATGATCAAGTGGGTTTTATCCCATGGATGCAAGGTTGGTTCAACATCCAGAAATCAATAAATATCATTCACCATATCAACAGACTTAAAGTTAAGAATCACATGATTATGTCGATAGATTCAGAAAAAACTTTCAATAAAATACAGCATCCCTCCAGAATAGCTAAAGCAATCCTTGGCAGAAAGAGTGAAGCAGGGGGTATCGCAATACCAGATCTTCAACTCTACTACAAAGCAATAGTAACAAAAACGGCATGGTATTGGTACCAAAATAGAAAGGTGGATCAATGGTACAGAATAGAGGACACGGAAACAAACCCAAATAAATACAATTTTCTCATACTAGACAAAGGGGCCAAAAATATGCAATGGAGAAAAGATAGCCTCTTCAACAAATGGTGCTGGGAGAATTGGAAATCCATATGCAACAGAATGAAACTAAACCCATATCTTTCACCATGAACAAAACTAAACTCAAAATGGATTAAGGATCTCGGAATCAGACCAGAGACCTCGCATCTTATAGAAGAAAAAGTAGGTCCAGAGCTTCAACATGTTGGCTTAGGACCAGACTTCCTCAACAGGACTCCCATAGCACAAGAAATAAAAGCAAAAATTAATAACTGGGATAGATTCAAACTAAAAAGCTTTCTCTCAGCAAAGGAAAGTATCAGCAATGCGAAGAAGGAGCCTACAGAGTGGGAGAAAATCTTTGCCACTCATACTTCAGATAGAGCACTAATCTCCAGAAACTATAAAGAACTCAAAAAACTCTACACCAAGAATACAACTAATCCAATCGACAAATGGGCTAAGGAAATGAATAGACACTTCACAGAAGAAGATCAACAGATGTATGAAAAAATGTTCAACATCTCTAGTAATAAGAGAAATGCAAATCAAAACCACCCTAAGATTCCATCTCACCCCTATTAGAATAGCGATTATCAAGAATACAAGCAACAACAGGTGTTGGTGAGGATGTGGGGAGAAAGGTACACTCATACATTGCTGGTGGGGTTGCAAATTAGTGCAGCCACTCTGGAAAGCAGTGTGGAGACTCCTTAGAAAACTTGGAATGGAAGCACCATTTGACCCAGCTATCCCACTCCTTGGCCTATACCCAAAGGACTTAAAATCAGCATATTACAGAGATACAGCCACATCAATGTTCATAGCTGCTGCAGTTCACAATAGCCAGATTGTGGAACCAACCTAGATGTCCTTCAACTGATGAATGAATAAAAAAACTGTGGTATATATATACAATGGAATATTACTCAGCCATAAAGAATGATAAAATTATGGCATTTGCAGGTAAATGAATGAAACTGGAGAATATCATGCGGAGTGAGATAAGCCAATCTCAAAAAACCAAAGGACAAATGATATCGCTAATAAGTGAATGATGACACATAACGGGGGGTGAGAGGGGTTAGTGTTAGGGTTAGAGTTAGGGTTAGGGAGGGGAGCAAGAATGGAGGAAGGAAGGACTGTATAGAGGGAAAAGAGGGGTGGGAGGGATGGGGGGGAAGGGAAAAAAACAACAGAATGAATCAAACATTACCCTATGTAAATTTATGATTACACAAATGGTATGCCTTTACGCCATGTACAAACAGAGAAACAACATATATCCCATTTGTTCACAATAAAAAAAAAATACAGCATCCTTTCATGCTCAAAACACTAGAAAAAATTGGGGTAGTGGGAACATTCCTTAACATTGTAAAGGCCATCTACGCTAAGCCCATGGCTAATATCATTCTAAATGGTGAAAAACTGAAGGCATTCCCCCTAACAACTGGAACAAGGCACGGATGCCCTCTTCCACCACTTCTATTCAACATTGTCCTTGAAACTCTAGCCAGAGCAATTACAGAAACCAAAGAAATTAAAGGGATCTGAATAGGAAAAGAAGGACTCAAACTATCCCTGTTTACTGATGACGTGATTATATATTTAGAGGAACCTGGAAATTCCACCAGAAAACTTTTAGAACTCATAAGTGAATTCAGTAAAGCAGCAGGATATAAGATCAATGCTCTTAAATCCAATGCATTTTTATACACAAGTGATGATTCTTCAGAAAAGGAAGTTAGGAAAACTACCCCATTCACAATAGTCTCAAAAAAAATAAAATACTTGGGAATCAATCTCACAAAGGAGGTGAAAGACCTCTACAATGAGAACTACAGAACACTTAAGAAAGAAATTTAAAATAACCTTAGATGATGGAAAGATCTCTCATGTTCTTGGATAGGCAGAATTAATATTGTCAAAATGGCCATACTACCAAAAGTGCTATACAGATTCAGTGCAATTCCAATTAAAATTCCAATGATGTACCCTACAGAAATAGAGTAAGCAATTATGAAATTCATCTGGAAGAATAAGAAACCCAGAATAGCTAAAGCAATCCTCAGTAGAAAGAGCGAAGCAGGGGATATTACAATACCAGATCTTCAACTCTACTACAAAGCAGTAGTAACAAAAACGGCATGGTATTGGTACCAAAATAGAAAGGTGGATCAATGGTACAGAATAGAGGACATGGACACAAACCCAAATAAATACAATTTTCTCATACTAGACAAAGGGTCCAAAAATATGCAATGGAGAAAAGATAGCCTCTTCAACAAATGGTGCTGGGAAAACTGGAAAACCATATGCAACAGAATGAAATTAAACCTCTATCTCTCACCCTGCAAAAACTCAACTCAAAATGGATCAAGGACCTAGGAATCAGACCAGAGACCCTGCATCTTATAGAAGAAAAAGTAGGTTCAAATCTTCAACATGTTGGCTTAGGATCAGACTTCCTTAACAGGACTCCCATAGCACAAGAACTAAAAGCAAGTATCAACAACTGGGATAGATTCAAACTAAATAGCTTTCTCTCAGCAAAGGAAAATATCAGCAATGTGAAGAGAGAGCCTGCAGAGTGAGAGAAAATCTTTGCCACTCATACTTCAGATAGAGTGCTAATTACCAGAATCTATAAAGAACTCAAAAAACTATACACCAAGAATACAAATAATCCAATCAACAAATGGGCTAAGGAAATGAACAGACACTTCACAGAAGAAGATGTACAAGCAATCAACAGATATATGAAAAAATGTTCAACATCTCTAGTAATAAGAGAAATGCAAATCAAAACCACCCTAAGATTCCATCTCACCCCTATTAGAATGGCGATTATCAAATCACAAGCAACAATAGGTGTTGGCGAGGATGTGGGGGAAAAGATACACTCTTACATTGCTGGTGGGGTTGCAAATTAGTGCAGCCACTGTGGAAAGCAGTGTGGAGATTCCTCAGAAAGCTTGGAATGGAAACACCATTTGACCCAGCTATCCCACTCCTTGGCCTATACCCAAAGGACTTAAAATCAGCATACTACAGAGGTACAGCCACATCAATGTTCATTGCTGCTCAATTCACCATAGCCAGATTGTGGAACCAACCTAGATGCCCTTCAGTTGATGAATGGATAAAGAAACTCTGGCATATTTATACAATGGAATATTACTCCGCAATGAAGAATGATAAAATTATGGCATTTGTAGGCAAATGGACGAAATTGGAGAATATCATGCTAAGTGAGATAAGCCAATCTCAAAAAACTAAAGGACGAATGATCTCGCTGATAAGCGGATGAGGACATATAATGGGGGTTGGGAAGGGTTAGCATTAGGTTTAGGGTTAGGTTTAGAGTTAGGCTAAGGAGAGCGATAAGAATGAAGGAAAGAAGGACTGTATAGAGGGAAAAGGGTGGGAGGGGTGGGGGGGAAGGGAAAAAAATAAACATCATTACCCTATGTAAACGTAAAAAAATAAATAAATAAATAAATAAAAAAAAGAAGGAAATGTGTTACCCTGAGTCATCTGACTTGTTCCCTCAGTTGTCCTTGAGAAAAAGACTCAAGTTTATAAGACAACCTGTTAGAAGAAGTGAAGGATTAAATGCCATGAAATTGAAAAACTGGAATATGTAAATACTAAACTTCATATAGAAGTACAAGTATGTAGAGCTCTCCGACAATATATGTATCCTCCTGATTGTCTTTTATATTCATTTCCAAATGTGCTGGGCATGCAGCTCAGTAATAGAGTGCTTACCTAGCATATGCAAGTCCCTGGGTTCCATTTCCAGCAATGTAAAAAGAAAAAATTCAATTCCAAATTTATCCTTTCAAAGATTAATAAGTAATCCAAATATCATTTAAACTTTCTATATATTTTATTTTGTTTCAATTGACAAATTATATTGATATATTTATGGCATGCAATGTGATATTTTGATGTATGCACATGATGTGGAATGATCAAGCCAAATTAATTAACATATTCATTACCTCACATAATATTCTTGTGGTGAAATGTTTTCAAAAAATCTCATTAGCAATTTTGAAACATAAATATTCTTAAATGTATTCACCATATGATGCATTAGATCTCTTGATTTTGTTCTCTTTATCTTAACTTTGTTCCCTTTGGCAAAACACTTCTCCTTTCCGTTACTCTTTCTCCAACCCAGATTCAGTTAACAATCATTCCACTTTCAACTGCTGTGAGTCAGATTCTTTTAGATTTCGTGTATCATACAGAGCATAATGTCCTCCAGGTCATTCATGTCATCACACATTTTCTCCTTTCTTTCAAGTGGAATACTATTCCATTGTGTAAATATCCCTTATCTTTCATCCATCCTTCTGTTAACAGATACTTAGGTTCCTTCTATATCTACATTATGCTGAAAAATGAGGCAATGAACAAGAGAGTACATATATCTGTCATAAATTCTTATATTTTGATGTTACCTAGATACCCATTTTTCATATAAATTGGACTTTCTCACATTAGAAGGAGGACTTAGTTACCCTTGACAGTTTCTGGTTCTCTGCCTTCCTCATGCTCCTTAAATTAGTCAATCAAGATGCCTACCTTATACAGCTGCCTCCTGGGGACAACTTCCTTATGGGAGAACTATATACCATATACTTGACTCACCCTACTGCTTACATGTATGCTGCAGTGAACACCTCACATCCACAGCATGACCTCCTAGACTCATGCCAGCTTGCCCTAAACCAAGTACAATTACCTGCTTGAGCATTGCATAAACTCCAATACTCTTAGGACTTTCAGTCCTCAGGTATATTGCATTCTCATTCATTCTCATTCTCTCTCTCTCTCTCTCTCTCTCTCTCTCTCTCTCTCTCTCTCTCTCTCTCTCCTCTGCCCCTCCCTCTTGTCACCCAACCCCAAGCACTGGTTGAGCACTGATGTCCATGAGGGCTCTTTCACTTTCTGTTGACTCTAAGAGGCATGTCACCCCCTTCTCTGTTGGATCTTTAAAACCTCTGTTAATCATATGTTTTGTTTTGTTATCTCCTTGATACCTGTTTCACTTGACTAACACACCAACACCTAAGGGCTTTTCTGATCAAGGTTCCCCTAGAGAGTGGCCGCACTGATAGGAATAAACTGGACACAGATCAAAGAAGAACCACAGGGAGTGTGCAAGTATAAACAACTTTACAGTGAGAGGAGACACCTGTTTAAATGTGGGACCATTAGACATCAAACTGACCTGAGGATAAAGAAATATCTTATGAAAAGTACACTGTAAAGATTCACAACTACCTCAGCTGGAGTCGGTTAAGGGAGGGCTAGTATTTCTAACCACTCTCTAGAGAGTCATCAAGAGCAGAGGTAATATGACAATATGTTCTTGACATATTCATTTCCATGTTTTTGATAGATATCCACAGAGGAGTTGCTGGATCATATGGTAATTCTATTTTTAGTTTTGTGAGGAAACTTCATCATATTTTCAATAATAGCTAAACTTATTACATTCTAAGAGTATACAGAGATTCCCTTCTCCACTTTCTTTGGTTTGTTTGTTTTGGTACTAGAGATTTAACCCAGGGGCACTTAGTCACTGAGCCACATCTCCAGCCATTTTTTATAATATATATATTTTTTAATAGCATCAGGGTTTCACTAAGTTCCTGAGGACCTCACTAATTCATAGAGGCTGGCTTTGAACTTGCCATCCTCCTGCCTCAGCCTCCGGAGCTACTGGGATTACAGGTGTGTGCAACCACGCCCAGCCTTCCTCCACATTCTTACACTTGTTGTTTATTGTTTTTGTTTGTTTGTTTGTGATAATAGGCATTCTGAGATGTAAGGTGATGTTTCTGTGTTTTTAATTCATAATTCCTGAATGATTAGTGATGTTGAATATTTTTGATGTCCTCTTTGAGAAATGTCTATTTAAGTCCTAGCAGTGTGGAGATTCCTCAGAAAACTTGGAATGGACCCATCTTTTGTCCCAGTTATCCCACTCCCTGGTTGATACCCAAAGATCTTAAAATTATCAATGGAAAGATATTTCTAAAGCTGGGGTCCTGAATTACTTTACTGCCAACATATGAGAGTGATAAAATACATTGTAAGTAAGTGATTTTTTAAAATTTTCACAGTCCCTAGTCACCCTGAAACATAAGAAACCAATGCAAAACATTTTAAGTGTAAGATCATTTTAAGTGATAGACTTTTAGGTCAAGTCACATTGGAGGAAATAAAGTGATAAATATGCTTATTGAACTCTGTAGGGTTTGTTAAACTGAATGTTTTGTTGAAGGAGAATTTAAATTAGAGTAGATCACATACTATTAAAGCAATATGAATAGAGGCTTAGTTTGTGTTGAGTTCTAGAAATTGGTATTTATTTGCTGTTCGATGTAATTTTCTTTTCCCATTCCTTTCATTTTCATAAGTTGTCATAAAACTACACATCAGTGATGTGAAATACAATAATCACACTGAGTTTGTAACAGTATGTAATTACTAATATGCTAAAATAAGTTGTCTATTCTTATCTTGTGAAGATTATTGCTAACCATAATGCTATAGAGAATACAGGTAATTAGATGGACAAATAAAAAATAATCACATCTTCTGCTTAGGTATTTCCTGGTCCTTTATAAGCTTATTGGGTAAACACATGAACTAATTTCAGTAGGTCAGGTTTAAGAATCATTTATTTGAACAGATCATCAAGGAGACCTTAGTTCTCTTTTCTAGATATAAAATGAAGACTACCACTTGCCCACAGGGAGACAAGATCAGGGTTACACATGAAGAAAAAAAAATTGAATCATTTCCAGTTAAAGCGATAGAAATAATTAAACTTACTCCCCTAGTAAGCATTTAGATTTTGAAAGGACAGTATTATCCAATGAAAGCAACCAAGGATCCTTGGTGAAATATACAATATTGTCTGGAAAAAATGTACAGAACAAGCCTATAGTAGTAGTAGCAGATATGCCAGAAATTAAGGAGGTGCCCAAAAAACCAAAGGATGAGGGCATGGCCAATGTACACAGCAGCTACCAGACAGCTTCAGAGGATAAAGCTGGAAATTTGGGGCATCAAAATAAATGACATGCATTGAAATATAACCCAAATTACAAAACAAATTTCCCTGAGTTATAAATAAAAGATCAAGTCAATAAATGAAGGAAGGGAATTAGAAATTTTCCTGGCTGATAAATAAATACCTCCCTTCTGAGAGGTCAAACTTAATATCTCTTATTCTGCATTAAGTATAGGCTAGACACAGTGACTGTCTTTGAAGGAATAGAGTGCAGAGACATAAACATTGTAAATTTAAGTTTACATACTGGTAACACTACCTTCACCAAATGATTGATGTTTAGCACCATCAAGGAAGCAACTGAGGAACTGTGCATCCCCCACTGTGAAGGGATAGGAAGGGCATTTACCATCTGTGGCCTTCTCCCCTACATCCTTATTCCCAAGTCTAATCATTTGGAATGACACACAGACCACAAATTAGAACCATTTTACAAAATACCTGACCAGTACTCTTTAAACATCTCAAGGTGAAACTGATAAAAATGGCAGACAAGAGGAAGGGTTCACTCTCCAATTGGTGCTCAATTCAAGATTAAGCAGCATGAGTATTGCTTCTCAGCAAGATGAGTGACAGAGGAATTCACTAAAACTCAATATTAGATAGGAAAATAATCACAGAGACACACAATTTCAAAACTTTGAACAGAAAAATGAAATAATATATTAGAGACACATCATCTTCAGAACCACCATCCTACAGCAGAGTGTAGGGTAAAAAGAGTGAAAAAAATTGGCTTGGCAGAATCTGAGGAATAAAGTGAGAGGTTGATTGTAACTGACACAGAGAAGGTGAGGCAAGTTAATAATTACAAATTGATCAGAATCTCTGACTGATGAATGCAGAGTTGCTGAGGAAATCATCTGCAAGTGGTCCCATGGCAGTTTTCAGAGGCATTAATTTGGGAGCTCATAAAGTACCTTGTCAACCTGACCCAGCACTAGCCTCTTATTGGGTACAGAGTATGCCTGGGTCAGTAAAACTTAAACAGGTGCAGAGGATTGGGCCCAGGGTGATCCTGGTTGGGGATGTTAAGGGGAGAGACTTGATTTCTCTTTGTTGCTGGGAACCCATGCCTGTAGCTGGGAAGAGGCCAGAAAATGGTCAGACAGGCACTCCAACTCTGATTCCAGTAAGTTCATATCCATAGCTGTGGAATATGTGAACCTGCAGAGGTCAAGATTCCCAGATTCTCCCAAGACTGGAACTTTTCAGGAGATCTGTGAGACACAGGCATGCCCAGAAACAGGGGACATGGATCTAATCTCAAATGCCTTCTGACAAAATTCTGAAGGACAGTCACAGCTAAACACCAGCTGCTGAAATTTCCCATGCAGAAATTTGCATCAGTCCTGATCTAGTACATTATTTGTCATTATTCGTTGACCTGTTCTATCCTATAATGTGAGATGGGCAGCTGTGAGCTACTACAGTCAATTTGGTCTGAGTCACAATAGTTGGCAACTTGGTGAGTAAAAGCAAAGAAGTCAGACCTAACAACCCCCAATCCTTGGTCCAAGGGGTACATATTCCTGACAAAGTGTAGAGTGCTGCAACAGCAAAAACAATGAGAATAAACCATATTCTAGGTCACAATGTGTATCTTAGAAATTTCAAAAATGTTGATCTAATCTCAGACATTTTATCAGGCCACAGTGCAATAAAGTTAGAAATGGACAGCAAGAAAAATTATAGAAACCACATAAACACATGAAGAGTGAAAAATACTCTTTTAAATGAGGACTGCATCATAGAAAAAATTAGAAAAGAAATCCTCATGAATGATTGACCAGAGAGATAGAGGATATCAAATTCTCTCCAATAGTAAGAAAGCAGTTCTAAGAGGAAAGTCTATAGCACTGATTACCTACATTAAAAGAAAACAGAGCTATCCAAAATAAATAATCTAATTCTATATTTCAAGGCACTAGTAAAGAAAGACAAACTAATTGCAAAATCAGGAGAAGGCAGAAAGTTTGAGTGAAAATTAATAAAATTGAGAATTAAAAATATATGAAGAATCAATGGAAGAAGACTCAGGTCTTCGGAAAGTTAAATATTTAAAAAACCTTTAGCCAAACTAACTCAAAGGAAAAGAGTTGAATCAACAAAATGGAAGATGAAAAGGAGAATTTACCACAGACACTTCTGAAATCTGGAAGATTATTAGAAACTGTCTTGAAATTTATACCCCAATAAATGGGAAAATCTAAAAGACACTGATAAATTTCTAGATGCCAGATATGTAGAAAAATGGAACCAGGAAGACATAGAAATCCTAAACCAACTAATAGCAAGCGGTGATATCAAAGCAGTAACTTAAAACCTTGTGACAAAGAAAAGGTCTGGTCTAGGAATATAGCTCAGTCATAAAGTGTTTGCTTAGAAATTGCAAGACCCTGGGTTTAATCACCCTTAGAGAAAATATAAAAAGAAGAAGAAAGAAAAGTACCAGAACAATTCGATGCTAAACCCTACCATTCTACCAGACATTTAAAGAACAAATAATGTCAGCCTTTCTCAAATTAATCCACCAAAGAGAAATAAAGGGGATATTCACAAATACACCCTATGAAGCCAGTATCACCCTGATACAAAAATCAAACGCATTAAGGAAAGAAAGCTATAGACAAATAACCCTAATGAACATAGATGCAAGAATGTTCAACAAAGTATTATAAATATCATGAAACTGCATTTCAGAACAAAAGAAGTCAGTACACCATGATCAAGAGTGTGAAGAGAGAGAGCTTACAGAATGGGAGAAAGTTATTGCCAGTTACTCCTCTAACAATGGATTAATATCTAAAATATGTAAAGAAAAAATATTAATACCAGGACTCCCAAATCAAAAAACAGATAAAACAACTAAACAAATACAAATGGTCTACAAATATACATTTAAAAAATTCAACATCACTGTCAATCAGGAACATGCAGATCAAGTCCACATTGGGATGCTGTGTCCCTGAAATTAGAATGACTACTATCAAAAATAAAAATAAATTCTGGCAAGGATATGGGGGTAAAGTTACACTAACATATTGTTGATGGGACTGCAAATTAATACAACTACTCTGGATAACACTATAGGGATTTGTCAAAAGAATAGAAATAGAACCACCATATAACTAACCCAGCTATCTCATTCTTAAGTATTTAACCCAAAGAACTAAAATCAGCATACTATACGGAACAGCCACATAAAAGATTGTAGCAGAGCAATTCACAATATTCAGGTTATGGAACCAGCCCAGATGTCTATGAATAGATGAATGGAATTAAAAAATGTAGTATATATGCACAAAGTCTTATACAGCATTAAAGAAGAATAAAACTATGTTATTTCCTGCTAATTGGATGGATCTGGAAAATATCATGCTGAGTGAAATAAGTCAGATGCAGAAAGTCAAAGATCAAATGTTTTATCACATATTGGAAGAAAGATCAAAGTAAGGGGAAATAAGAGGGGTCCTATTACATGAGAAAAGAAGAAAAAATCAGTGGAATACAGGAAGGTGACTCGAGGGAGAAAGGAGGGACAGAAAAAAGAGAGGACTTGCAGAATGAAATTGATAAAATTATGCTATGCACATAAATGAAATAGCATGGTGAATTCCATCTTTATGTATATCTGTCAAGAATCAATTTAGGCCATCACTGAGCCTGCCCCAGAACATGGATCTTGGAGGGTCTGAGCCTGCCCACCTGCCCCCTACTGCTGAGGGACACTGCACTTGCCTCTGTGCTGACTAAGCACACCCTCACTGGGGTTTCCCAGCTTCTTTGAAGGACAGTGCAGGCATTTTAAATTATTCCTGAGGGCATGGCCATCATCATTGGAAGGGTGGCTCCCTTCCTGAGACACCTACAGGAGACTGGAAGCCATTGACAGGTACCTCTGTTTACTCACTTACATCCTACACCCTTTCCCCATACTCTTGTTTATAACTAGAAATACTGTAAATAGTAATTGAACTGATCCTTTTAATTGTAAATAATATTAAAGTTCTTATAGGGGCTATCTGGTTCAGGGCTACCTTTTCCTTGTATTGGGGGCTATTTGTATTGATCTCCCCTTCAAAGGAGAGGTAGTGGAAAACTGCAGAGTCACAAAAAGCCTGCAGGGGAGGACCTTCAGTATCTCCGATCTTCAGTGCTACAGGGGAATATATAGAAACAATATGACAAAACAGGGGAAGAAGGTGTCCCTAACAACCAAGATGCTATTGTGATAGACTCTAATGACAGCATGGAAGTAGAAATGACAGAAAAAGGGTTTAGAATCTGCATGATTAAAATGATCGGGGAAGCAAAAGATGAGATAAGAGAACAAATGCAGGCAATGCATGACCATTCTACTACACAGTTAAAAGAGCAAATACAAGAAGCCAAAGAAAACTTCAATAAAGAGATAGAGATTATGAAAAAAAAAAAAACAGTAATACTTGAAATGAAAGAAACGATAAACCAAATTAAAATCTCAATAGAAAGCATCACCAACAGAATAGACCTCTTGGAAGACAGAATTTCAGACAATGAAGACAAAATATTTAATCTTGAAAATAAAGTTGAACAAACTGAGAAGATGTTAAGAAGTCATGAATGGAACCTCCAAGAATTATGGGATATCATGAAAAGACCAAATTTAAGAATTATTGGGATTGAGGAAGGCAGAGACACAAACCAAAGGCATGAACAACCTGTTCAACAAAATAATATCAGAAAATTTCCCAGATCTGAAAAATGAAATGGAAAATCAATTACAAGAGACTTACAGAACAGCAGGAGCACAAAACTACAACAGATCCACACCAACACGTTATAATGAAAATACCTCACATACAAAATAAAGATAGGGTTTTAAAGGCTGCGAGAGAAAAGTGTCAGATTACATATAAGGAGAAACCAATAGGGATATCAGCAGATTTCTCAGCCCAGATGCTAAAAGCAAGAAGGGCCCGGTACAATATATTTGAAGCTCTGAAAGAACACGGATGCAAACCAAGAATACTATACCCAGCAAAACTAACATTCAGATTTGACAATGGAATAACATCTTTCCACCATAAAAAAATTTAAAAGAATTTACAAGTAGAAAGCCTGCCCTACAGAACATTCTCCGCAAAATATTTCATGAGGAGGAAGTGAAAAATAACAATACAAGTCAGCAAAGGGAGGAACTACCCTACAGAAAAAGTCAATCAAAGGACAAGTAAAAAAACAAAAATAAGTCAAAATGGCCAGGAATACAAATCATATCTCAATAATAACCTTGAATGTCAATGGCCTAAATTCAATAATCAAAAGACATAGACTAGCAGATTTTAATAAAAAGAAAGCTCCAACAATATGCTGCCTTCAAGAAATGCATCTCATAGAAAAAGACAGCCACAGACTAAAGGTAAAAGCATAGGGAAAAACATACCATGCACACAGACCCAGTTAAAAAGCAGGGGTCTCCATCCTCATATCAGATAAAGTGGACTTCAAATCTAAGTTAGTCAGAAAGGATAAAGAAGGACATTTCATACTGCTTAAGGGAAGCATAAAACAGCAAGATATAATAATTTTAAGTATTAATGCCCCCAAAAATGGAGCATTTGTGTGTATCAAACAAACCCTTCTCAATTTTAAGAATCACATAGACCAAAACACATTAATAGTGGGGGACTTTAACACACCACTCTCACCACTGGATAGATCATCCAAACAAAAGCTGAACAAAGAAACTATGGAACTAAATAATACAATCAATGATTCAGACCAAATGGATATTTACAGAGTATTTCATCTCTCATGGAGTGAATATACTTTCTTCTCAGCAGCTCATGGATCCTTCTCCAAAATAGACCATATACTATGCCACAAAAAAACCATTAGTAAATACAAAAAAATAGAGATACTACCCTGTATCTTATCAGACTTTAATGGAGTGCAATTAGAAATGAATGATAAAATAAGAAACAAAAACTACTCAGACACCTGCAGACTGAATAATATGCTATTGAATGATGCAATGATAACAGAAGACATCATCAGGGAAGAAATAAAAAAATTCTTAGAAGTAAATGAGAACAATGACACAACATATCAAAATCTCTGGGCCACTAGGAAAGCAGTACTAAGAGGAAAGTTCATTGCATTGAGCTCATACATTAAAAAAATAAAAAGTCATCAACCAAATGACTTAACATTACACCTCAAAGCCCTAGGAAAAGAAAAACAGATCAACAGCAAAACTAGTAGAAGACAGGAAATAATTAAAATCAGAACTGAAATCAATGAAATTGAAACAAGAGAAACAATTCCAAAAATTGACAAAACAAAAAGTTGGTTCTTTGAAAAAGTAAACAGAATTGATAAACCCCTAGCCACACTAACAACAAGGAGAGAGAAAACTCAAATTACCAGAATTCATGAAGAAAAAGAAAAGATGATGGCAGACACCATTGAAATACATAGCATAATTAGGAACTACTTTGAAAATCTGTACTCCAACGAAATAGAAAATATTGAAAACATTGACAAATTTTTAGAAAAATATCTGTCCACACTGAATCAGGGAGACATACACCATCTAAACAGATCAATTTCAAGCACCGAAATAGAATATGTCATTAAAAGCCTATGAACAAAGAAAAGTCCAGGACCAGATGGATTCTCACCTGAATTGTACAAGACCTTTAAAGAAGAACTGATACCAATATTCCTCAAAGTATTTCAGGAGATAGAAAAGGAGGTAACACTTCCAAATTCATTCTATGAGGCTAGTATCACTCTGATACCAAAACCAAAGACACATCAATGGAAGAAAACTTTAGACCAATATCCCTCATGAACATTGATGCAAAAATCCTTAACAAAATACTGGCAAATCGCATACAAAAATATTTTTAAAAGATAGAGCAGCGTGATCAAGTGGGGTTTATCCCAGGGATGCAAGGTTGGTTCAACACCCAGAAATCAATAAATGTAACTCACCATATCAATAGACTTAAAGTTAAGAATCACATGATTATTTCAATTGATGCTGATAAAGTGTTTGATAAAATACAGCACTCCTTCATGCTTAAAACACTAGAAAAAAATAGGAATAGTAGTAATGCACCTCAACAATGTAAAGGCTATCTATGCTAGGCCCACAGACAACATTATTATTAGTGGAAAAAAACTAACAGCATTACCTCTAAAAACTGGAACAAGACAGGGATGCCCTCCTTCACCACTTCTATTCAGCATCATCCTTGAAACACTTGCCAGAGCAATTACACAGACCAAGGAAATTAAAGAGAAACAAATAGGAAAAGAAGATCTAAAGCTGTCACTATTTGCTGATGACATGATCCTATATTTAGAAGATCCAAAAAACTCCATTAGAAAACTTCTAGAACTAATAAATGAATTCAGAAAAGTAGTAGGATATAAAATTAATACATGTAAATCTAATGTATTTCTATTCATAAGTGATGAATCCTCTGAAAGAGAAATTAGAAAAAACACTCCATTCACAGTAGCCTCAAAAAAATAAAATACCTGGGAATCAATCTAACAAAAGAGTGAGGTGAAAGACCTCTACAATGAAAACTACAGAATATTAAAGAAAGAAATTGAAGAAAACCTTCAAAGATGGAAAGATTGCCCATGTTGTTGGATAGACAGAATTAACCTTGTCAAAATAATCATTCTACCAAAAGCACTATAAAGATTCAATGCAATTCCAATTAAAATCCCAATGACATTCCTCATAGAAATAGAGAAAGCAATTATGAACTTCATCTGGAAGAACAAAAGACCTCAGATAGCCAAAACAATCCTGAGTAGAAAAAGTGAAACAGGAGGTATCACAATACCAGACATTAAACTCTACTACAGAGCAATAGTAACAAAAACAGCCTGGTATTTGCACTCAAATAGACAGGCAAATCAATGGTACAGAGTAGAAGACACAGAGACAAAACCACATAAATACAGCCACTTCATAGTAGATAAAAGAGCCAAAAACATACAATGGAGAAAAGATAGCCCATTGAAAAAATGGTGCTGGGAAAACTGGAAATCCATATTGAGTAAAATGAAACTAAACCTCTATCTCTCTCCCTGCACAGAACTCAACCAAAATGGATCAAAGACATAGAAATTATACCAGACACCCTGCACCTAATAGAAGTCGAATTTGGCCCGAATCTTTGTCATGTTGGCTTAGGATCAGACTTCCTCAACAAGACTCCCAAAGCACAAGAAATCAAAGCAAGAATCAATCAATGGGAAGGACTCAAACTAAAAAGTTTTTTCTCAGCAAAGGATACAGTGAAAAATGTGAAGAGAGAGCCTAAACAGTGGGAGAAAATCTTTTCCACACACACTTCAGATAGAGCATTTATCTCCAAAATTTATAAAGAACTTACAAAACTTTACACCAAAAATACAAAGAACCCAATCATTAAATGGACCAAGGAACTGGACAGACACTTCACAGAAGAAGACAAACAGGTAATTAATAAATATACGAAAAAGTGTTCAACATGTCTAGTAAACAGAGAAATACAAATTAAAACAACTCGAAGATCTCATCTTACCCCAATTACAATGGTTATTATCAAGAACACAATCAATAATAGATGTTGGCATGGATATGGGGAAAAGGCACACTTACATTGCTGGTGGAGTTGCAAATAGGTGCAACCACATTGGAAAGCAGTATGGAGGATCCTCAGAAAACTTGGAATGGACCCACCTTTTGACCCAGTTATCCCATCCCACTCCTTGGTTTATACCCAAATGACTTAAAATCAGCAAATTACAGTAAAATATCCACATCAATGTTTATTGCAGCTCTGTTCACAATAGCTAGATTGTGTAACCAACCTAGATGCCCTTCAACAGATGAAAGGATAAAGAAACTCTGGTATATATACACAATGGAATACTATTCAGCCATAATCAAGAGTAATATTGTGGCATTTAAAAATAAATGGATGGAACTGGAGAATATCATGCTAAGTGAAATAAGCCAAGCCCAAAAAACCAAAGGCTGAATGTTTTCCTGATAAGTGAAGCATGCTATATAATGGGGGTTGGGGGGTGGGGAATGAGAGTATAATGGGGGCGCTTTCGAATATTTAGGAGGAAATGAGAGGGAGGGGGTATGAAAAATGGTGGAATGATACAGACATAATTACCCTATGTACATGTATGATTACATGAATGGTATGAATCTATATCGTGTACAACCATAGAAATGAAATTATGTACCACATTTGTGTACAATGAATCAAAATGCAGTCTTCAAAAATTTAAAAGCTAAATTTAAAAAAATCAATTTAAAAAATACGAAATAGATAGAATGAAGACAACTAGAACAGATGACGGGGAATCAGGAGAAAGACATAAGGAGGGAAAGAAGAACTAAAGGAACATAAAAAGGAGCACATGTATCACATATGTGTGATTATTTCAAAATGAACACAGCATTATGTACTAATATAATGCATTAGTAGAAACTCCAAAAAAGACAAGGAAACTGAGGAGGAGACTTTAAGAGGGACAAGTGTATACAATAAGGCATGAAGAATTGGATCCTGGGGCAGTGGAAAAAGCACATTAGAGAAAAAACTAGTCAAATACTAGTAAGTTGGAGTTTAATTAGTACTAGTATACTCATATTAGTGTCTTCTTTTTGACAAATGCACCCAGAAACATAACATTAACAAAAATAGGCAAAGAGTGTTACATGGGAAGTCTTCACAATGTCTTTGCAAATTCTCTGTAAATTTAAAATTATTCCAATAATCAAAGGTCATAAAAATGTTCTACTAGCTAGCCATGTTTACCAACACTTTGGAAAGTTTATACAGTCAGAAATGTACAGCAACACTGCCCCTGCCCCCACCCCACCTCACACATACACAAAGACAGTTACGTACAATATATACACAGACTCCTCGCAGAGATGCAAGAGATTTTATCTATCTCTGAATGAGGATCAAAGCAGAGTAAGTAACCACTGTTTACCAGTAAAAGATAAGGTAGAATCCAAAGGATCATCCACTGAAGTTTTAAGGCAATCAATGCACTTCCAGGGTGCATCCAGACTGGAGTGTGTCAGATTTCTACCTGAGAAGTTCCATTAACTGAGATCCAGGTCTATTCCAGACATTGGAAACTTTGTCAGGTAGTATATAATCTGGAGAGATTAGACCCCACATTCCTGGAGTCAGGAAGATGCCAATCTTGACAGGGAATCTAGGTTCCAGATGAATTCTAACAATTGTTCTCCTAGAGCAGGAAAATCTGCCTCTACAAAATGGATCACTATCTCAGGTATCCACTTTACATACTGAGAACCATGGACCAATTTTCAAACACCAGTTTGTTGTGCACCCTCTGTATCAGGTAACTTCAAACTACCTTTCTACTCTACAGGTATTTCTGTAACAAACTTGTCTACTATGTTGTACTATCTGATTTCTTCAGTTGGCTGTCAAGTGGTTGGCTCTTATCAACCTTTGCTTATCCTCTATTTAAAACACCAGAAACTCTGGATCTCTCTGAGTCATTGACTGAGCAATATTGAATTACAATAAATTCCATTAGCGTACACCTTCTTCAGAAGGAGAATTTCCACTGATCATTTCAGAACCATGGAACACCTGGAAAGTACTGCCTTCCTCTGTTTCACCATCTTAGCCCTTCCAGCAATTATAAATTATTTAATTAATGATACAAATTCACTGAACACATATTTGTTAAACAAAAATAGCAATGCATTTTTCAAGAAGTAAAATCATTCACATATTTGAGTTGATGAAATTTTAAGATTCAACCTTCTCTTAAAGCACAGAGTTCTTTAAACAAAATTTATAAGATATCAAGGTTGTTCACATAGGGTTGGGACAGTTCACACAGAGTGATTGTTTTTCAAGTGACATTGCTGGAAGACTGTCAATGAATGATCATCATTCCATTTTTAGGATGGCTAGATAGAGCAAATGCAATTTCATTAACATTTATAGTTTAGCTTCTTTTTGCTACTTAACAAAGTCACTATTTTAATATGAACCAAACAAATGCCAATGGAATTATTATAATTTTCAAGAAAAGAGTGTCCATACTGGTGCATATTAGTCAAGTATAATTCTTACCTAATGTGATAATAAATAACAGTGAACATGACAGATTTTGTAAGAGGAACCTATAGCATGAGATTTTGACATGAATGAGTTATAAGAGAAACTTTTATAAACCTACTCTAATTATTCAATAATTCCATTTGGTAACTATAAAAGTTTATTTGGAACTGAAAATTCTCCTCACCAGGTTTCTTAAAGCCCCTTTTACATCCTTATTTCTCAGGGTGTAGATGAAGGGGTTAGCTGTAGGAGTCACCACTCCATAGAAGAGGGCCATGAACTTGGGCTGGTCCTTTGTGATAGAAGAGGGGGGTTGAAGGTACATGCTGATGGTTGGACCATAAAATAAGAGCACCACGATGAGATGAGAGGAACATGTCCCGAAGGCCTTTTTCCTTCCTTCAGAAGATTTAATGTTAAGTACAGCATGTCCAATGCTAGCGTAGGAGGCAAGAATCAGGCACAGAGGAACAGCTACCATAAAAATACACACCATAGAGATTATGAACTCATTAACTTCTTTTTCACCACAAGCAGACTTTAAAAGAACTGGGGTCTCACACACCAAGTGATCCAGTTTATTATTGCCACACAGTGGCAACTGTAATGTAGTTGTGACCTCTGAGACAGCATAGGTGATACCACCCAACCACACAATGGATGCTAATAGAATGCAAACCCGCTGATTCATGATGAGGGTGTAGTGCAGAGGTCGGCAGATGGCTACATAGCGATCAATAGATAGGAGAGCCAAGAGAAGACATTCTGTGCTTCCCATCATGCTGAAGAAATAGAGCTGAACTGCACACCCCACATAGCTGATGGCTTTGTTAGTGCTTCCCAGGTTAATCAGCATCTGAGGCACAATGCTTGTGGTTAAACATATATCCAAAAAGGAAAGGTTGGTGAGGAAGAAATACATGGGACTGTGGAGACAGGGATCTAAAATGGACACCAGAATGATAATCATGTTTCCCATTATGGCCATGGGGTATGTTATCAGAAGAATAATGAATAGAAAAAGCTCTAGCCAGGGTCGGTCAGCAAAGCCTAGTAGAATGAACTCTTCAGGGTGGCTTGCATTAATGAGTGCCATATTCTTCAACTTATTTCACCTATGGTAGAGAAGTGCCAAAGAATTTAGCATTATGGGAGAAGAAGAAACGTAACAATCCATTTGTTTGCACTCACTGATGATAGAATGCAGTAGTTTAGTAATGAAATAGTACAAAGGACCCGGACCAGATAATCATATTTATCTTCTTTATAATAAAAATTAAAGGTATTTGTCAACAAGACACCCTTGCATTATGAAACTGAACTTCCTCTCCTGTGTAACAAGGTTAACAGTAACTATCTTCTTGTTCTCTGGTGAGGACTGAATGAAAAAAAGAAGTGACTGTATTTTGGAAACTTCAAATTAATGGTTTCAAATTTCACAGCATAAAACTCAATTGAGTGCTTTAATATGAAGTTTGCTGCTTCCTGTCTTCTGGTGTCTGACAGAGTAGATGAGGCCTCAGTCCAATTAATTGGAGGTTCATTTTAAGGATTACTGTTTCAGAGCATTACAAAATAAATTATAAGAATCATAAAGATATTCAGGTAACAAGGGTAGAAGACTAAGGAAGAGGAACCCTGGAGGTATGAGTATCATCAACATAGAGTAGTCCAGGGTTAGTGATGTAGCTCTGAGTTATAACACTAACCGAGCTTATGCTAGACCCTAGAATAAATCCCCATCACCACTAAATGGATAAATAGAAAAGAAAGGAAGGAAGAAAGAAAGAAAAGAGAAAGAAAAATTGGGAAGGAGGGAGGGAGGGAGGGAGAAAGAAGGAAGGTGGGAAGGAAGGGAGACAGAGAGAAAAAAAAGAGGGATGGAGGGAGGACAGAAGGAAGGAGAAAGAAAGGGGGAGGGAAGGAAGAAAAACTCTTACCAGCTCCCTCTGATTGATCAAATAATTATGTCTTCACTATGGGAGTGAGAAATGGTAGAATTTAAACAAATCTATCTGTCTTTGAAACTGAACAGGAAACTTAAAAACATTTAAGATCAATTTCCTTGTATTTGGAAAGTTATCAATGATTGGTTTTATAAATTCAAAGGTTTAAGCTAAAAAGACAGCTTTTTTCATACTTTGGGATTTGCTTTTGCAGTTACATGCTTCTTTGCAAAACTAATGCAAGCTCTGGGCATTTAACTTATCATGTGGAACTTTAGCTAATTTATCCGTTTAGTGGATTTTCTTAATCAATTGAACTTAGTATCCTCATTTAAGAAAAGAATTTGGATAGATAGCAGTCACCCATTTACTATATTTAAATACAAATACATTTTTTTAACTCCAGCTAACTTCTACAGGAGATATAAAAACTCAGGCACGAGATATTCAAATCCTGAAATTATTTTTACATTTTTAGATGTATTTCTTTAGTTTCAGCTAAAAAGATCATTGAAACAAAATAAATGATCTAAGGAAAGAATTATTTTGAGGTATAAAAATTATTTTCATTTATGTATTTGTTCATTAGTGAAGTATGTTTCTTGAAAACCACAATCTCATGTAAGTTGAGGAACATTCATATGTGAAGTTTGAATAATATTCCACTGACAAAAGTCTGAGTTACTTTTCCAGCCATTTGGTGGTTCTGTAGTTCCACACTATATTTTTAGGGTTACAAAGCACACTTTTCACATTCTGTATTCCATTAAATCCTCAAGGCCGCCTGTCACACAAACCTACTCAGAGCTGAGATGTTAATTTTGTCTTTTAAATATAAGTTATTTTGATTATATGGGAATAATGATAATAATAATAAAATAATAATAATAATGTAATAATAAAAAGCATGGCATCTTATTGCCAAATAAATATTCTAATAATTTTAGTCTACCTACACTATGGAATAGAGGCATTGTAAGACATAACCTATTTGTTCCTTTAGCATTTTTAAATTCACATTTTATAATTTTCTACCATGGATCATATATCAGATTTTCATGAGTAATAATAGATCTGATTCTGCATGAATTTTTCAACAATTAATTTTACCTAGCTCTAAAAACAGTATTAACACAAAAATGCCTTCAGTGACTTCACTAGATTTATGTGATTGGGGATTTTTTTCATATTAAAAAAGTATAGTTTTCTGTGTGAGCAATGATCATCCAAAGCTCTTTGATTTCTATACTTCCCTGGAGATTAATATGATTTACTCTTGCATTATATATAAACTTTATAATCCTATCCTTATATTTCTCATGTTCATTGTATTATTCTCATTACATTTCATTACTTTCAACTCTTGGATTCCATGATATTTGGATCCCCTATTTTCAGTGATTTTTCCATCATTATTTCACTACATAGTATTTATATCCATGAATGTTTCAACTCATGTTAAAAGTTGCCAGCTGTATTCCTGTGGAAGTCTTTGTATTTTCAGTCACATTTTCTTTCTAGTCTATCTAATACATTCTTTATTTTCATACCATATGGTATTTTACTTATAATTTTATCAGGATCAATTTTATAGGTAGTAAAAGATCACTAGAAGAAATAAAAGCAATTTTATTCAACCAATATCATGGCATCTGGATGAAATAATCGGCAAGTCAATCCATCAAATTGTGACCATATGTGTAAAAAATTCACATTGCTGATAAGACACTTCATACTTCATCCAAATATTTAATATTTGTGAAGTATGTTTTTATTATAATTTGAATATCTCTAAGTATGATCTAAGTGAGAGATGAAAAAAGATTACAGAGAAAAGGCTGATTGTTCCTAGAGTCAGCAACCTAGGCATTTCCTAAATTTAGAAAACACTCCTTGAAATGAAATGGTCTCTGATTCTTGTATGTATATTAGGCACTATGACCTAAGTACTAATCATTTGAATCTTCCCTAAAAGGCATGGCTTCTAAATACATGCATTTTTTACTCACCTTAATTTGTTAAATATCATTCAATGAAAAAGAATTATGAAGGAATACATTTGAATTTTTCAAGCTTTCAGGAAAGAATGGAGAACCATAGTATACAAATGAGTATTTAAGTATTATGTTTAGAAGTTAGTTTTTCAGGAGACATGGGATAGTAAAGAGGAAAAAAGGGTACATTAGGAAGGCAATAGTAGAAAATATGAAGCATGCCTTGTGGGAGTGCTATTTGTATGCTGTTCATGTGAACTCTTGGGCATTGTTACTACATAGGCCATTCATTTACCTTTCTCCCAGGTGAGTTGGTGAGCAAGTTCCTTGGAAGGAAGATCTCCATGGAATTGCTTCTTATGTACAATTAGTTACCTCCTTGCTGAGGTTTGAAGTCAGTCTGTGTTTTTAGATTTGTTTAAAATGAACTCATCTCATTTCCCAACACACTTAAATAATTTTAAAGAGAATGCAATTAAAACTAAAAAAGTAAAAATAAACAAATGATTAAAATTAGAACAGAACGAGTTTGAATAAATTATTCTGGGGAATTTATGTACAAATATCTTGAATTTTCTTACTTCACTAATACTTAGAACAGCTCACATACATTTTAATGATTCATAGTCATATCAATAATGGAGCAAAATATGAATTTGAGAAAGAGAAGCAAAAAAGAATGATCTTTCCAATGAGAAAAATTTAAGTGATATTCTAAAACAATCTTCAAATTTTAGAATGCTTATATAAGGAAAATATGAAATGATGATTAACCTATTTCTGTAGTATCTCCTATCTTTTTCTGTCATTCCAGTTAATATTAGTCATACACATACATAACATCAATATTTTTCAAGTTACAAATATTAAATTAAACTATATTGTTCTGAAAATAAAATAAGTTAAGTGAACATCAGAGACAAACAGAAAGATTTCCTTTGAACACTCTCCTTTCTCTGCAGGTCACTACTAGTATTGATATCCCTCTTGGAGATCAGGGATGGGTTCAACCTTCCCCTGGAGTTGATGATTAAACACAGAGAGTCACTGAGGCAAGGGTAGAAAGTAAGTTAAATTTAACAGGGATGTAGGTGCAGAACTCTCTGGAAAGAAGAGGGACTGATGTTGGATGCCCTTTGGACCCCCAAATCTCCCCATCTTCTTCCTTCTCCCTATCCATGCCTAAAGGCAACAAGGAGCAGCACGGGTTGTAATCCATTGGGATGGAAAGTGAGATCCCCAGGGTTTTAGCAACACCTGGAGTGAGAAAGTGTGATTTCAGAGGTTAGTTGATAACCAGCCATCATCCTCTCTTGACCCCCATCATTCATTACCTACACTGACTGTCAGGGCTTCTACTCCCTACGTCACTTTGTTGAGGAATGTGACATTTCCTTTCCCCTCAGACCAGGCAGGGATGCAGGCAGATTACTTTTTGGTAAAGAAAGCAATGGGGGATTCAGTACAGTGGGATCATTTTATAGAAATGATTCTCAACCTCACGTTCCCACCATCCTCATTTGTCCCATTATACTATCAAATGACTATGTATTTTGCATGTGATGGATGGTCTCCACTCCCTTCCACTTACCCAATCTACTCTCTATCCCAATATATATGTCTTTTTAGGATACAGAATTACAACCAATTTAGTTATATACCAATTTTACTTTCATTCATGATTCATGATTCCAGCAGATTCTATTCCAAAATAGCAGAGAACTCCCTCCCACTAGACCCTGGGAAAACAGAGACCTTCATGAAACATGGAAAATAAAATAACACCAGAAAAGTTGGTTAAGGTCCCTTGAAATTATCTTTCTCTTTTTGGTATTTGGGGAATCTGTCTGCTTCCTTTCAGTTTCCATTTGACTACATAGTATCTGATAGGAGTGAATTTATTTTGACTTTTTCTGGTCTTTTGGCATCAAGTGCAGGCACTCAGCCCTAAACAATAGAATTCCATACTTCTTGTTTAATATTTTATTGTAATGTTCCCCTGGAGGCCAGATCAAACTTCTGGTTGGGTTTAGCTATGGGAGTCTGATGGTTAAGGAGTATGAGAATAGCTAGTTCAGGATATGTTCTCCTACCTCTAACTCAGCTAGAACACATTACACAAAGGCCTCAGCTCTGGGAAGAGGCTAAGTGTCCTCAGATGCTCTCTTTCTGGTTTCTAATATTATTTCTTGCCTTTTTTACTTTAGCCTTTGTGTTGGAACCAAGCTTCCCACAATTGCTTTTTCTAGGGAATTCATATATGATCTTGGATCGAATACCCTTGTTGGGAACACCAGTGACATTAACTCCCAATTACCCACAGATTAAGATAATTTCCTGTTTTATGACTTTTGTTCATTTTTTGTGTGGAGTTCTTCTTGTATTTTCTTTATATTTTTCAATTCACAGTATAAACTGTATGTATTCACCACACACAACATGATGGTTTGAATATATTTACAGTGCACCATGACTAAGTTCGGTAAATCAATGTATGGTTACCTAACATAATTATGTTTTTGGTAAGAACAAATGCTCTTTTAGAATTTTTCGAGGCTAGCATATGTTTTTGACAAACACCAAGTTGTACAATAGATGTCTTGATTTATCCTTTTGGTAACTTCAAATTTTGAATCTTTCACCAATATATTCCTAACCCATGTATCCCAACACACCAATTTTTCTCATAACTACCATTTCAATTTCTACTGTTATAAAACCAAATATTTGACTTCACATTTAACTGTTTTCATATCACTTTAATATTAATACATAAAATTATACATACTTATGGGATATTGTGTGATATTTTGATGTATGTATATATTATAATGCTACTAAGAGTAAATCTGTCTATCTCTTGAAATATTTATCATTTCCTTATGATAAAAACATATAAAATAATTTCTCCTGGATTTTTTTAAGAAAAGAATTATTGATAATCACTTTGCTATGCAATGCAACACTAGAACTCATTAATACTATCTAAATGCAACTCAATACTTGTTGACATCCAATTCTATCTATGTTGTTTCAAATAAAAATATTTCTTCCATATATTGCGGCTTCATAATATTATATTTTTTGTATGTATGACAATTCTTAATAATTGTCAGTTGATGAGTACTTAGACTATTGCTACTTCTAGGCTTTTATGAGTAGAACTACATCAAACATCAGAGTGCAGATGTCTTCTACACATTCTGAATTCATTTCCTTAGGATATATATCCATTTATATTACACTTTTAAATTGCTTTTTCTATTGGAAGGACACAGATTGATTTGATACCTTGTCTATTATAAATCATGCTACAATAAACCTGCATTTTTAGGCATTTCTAACAGATATTGACATAATTTCTTTAGATACAAACCTAGAAATAAGGTTGCTGGATCATATGGTAATTCTTTTCTTTTTATTGTAAACAAATGGGATACATGTTGTTTCTCTGTTTGTACATGGAGTAAAGGCATACCATTTATGTAATCATAAATTTACATAGGGTAATGTTGTTTGATTCATTCTGTTATTTTTTCCTTTCACCCCACCTCTCCCTCCCCTCTTTTCCCTCTATACAGTCTTTCCTTCCTCCATTCTTGCCCCTCTCCATAACCCTAACCCTAACACTAACCCCTCCCAACCCCCATTATATGTCATCATCCGCTTATCAGCAAGATCATTCGTCCTTTGGTTTTTGAGATTGGCTTATCTCACTTAGCATGATATTCTCCAATTTCATCCATTTCCCTGCAAATGCCATATTTTTATCATTCTTTATGGCAAAGTAATATTCCACTGTGTGTATATATATATACACACACACACATATATATACCACAGTTTCTTTATCCATTCATCAATTGAAGGACATCTAGGTTGGTTCCACAATCTGGCTATTGTGAATTGAGCAGCTATGAATATTGCTATGGCTGTATCTCTGTAGTATGCTGATTTTAAGTCCTTTGGGTATAGGCCAAGGAGTGGGATAGCTGGGTCAAATGGTGGTTCCATTCTTAGCTTTCTGAGAAATCTGCATACTGCTTTCAGAGTGACTGCACTAATTTGCAACCCCACCAGCAATGTATGAGTGTACCTTTTTCCCCACATCCTCTCCAACATCTATTGTTGCTTGTGTTCTTGATAATCACCATTCTAATTGGGGTGAGATGGAATCCTAGTGTAGTTTTGATTTGCATTTCTCTTATTACTAGAGATGTTGAACATTTTTTCATGTTATCTGTTGATTGCTTGTAGATGTTCTTCTGTAAAGTGTCTGTTCATTTCTTTAGCCCATTTGTTGATTGGATTATTTGCATTCTTGGTGTTCTTGAGTTCTTTATATATTCTGGAAATTAGTGCTCTATCTGAAGTCCTTAGCAGAAAGAGCAAAGCAGGGGGTATTGCAATACCAGATCTTCACCTCTACTACAAAGCAATAGTAACAAACATGGCATGGTATTGGAACCAAAATAAACAGGTAGATCAATGGTACAGAATAGAGGACATGGACAAAAACCCAAATAAAGGGGCCAAAAATATGCAATGGAGAAAAGATAGCCTCTTCAACAAATGGTGCTGGGAAAACTGGAAATCCATATGCAACAGAATGAAACTAAACCCCTATCTCTCACCCTGCACAAAACTCAAATCAAAATGGATCAAGGACCTCAGAATCAGACCAGAGACCATTCATCTTATAGAAGAAATAGTAGGTCCAAATCTTCAACATGTCAGCTTAAGATCAGACTTCCTTAACAGGACTCTCATAGCACAAGAAATAAAAGCAAGAATCAACAACTGGAATAGATTCAAACTAAATAGCTTTCTCTCAGCCAAGGAAACTATCAGTAATGTGAAGAGAGAGCCTACAGAGTGGGAGAAAATCTTTGTCACTCATATGGTAATTCTTACTATTTATATTTTTGAGGAACCTCTATAATATTTCACAAAATCACTTTACTAAGTTACATTTCCAACAACCATCCTAGAAATGTGTGAGCAATTTTTCATTACTGTGACCAAAATATCTCAAAAGAAAGTTTAGAAAAGTACAAGTTTAATTTGGGCTCTCTGCTTCAGGTTTTTTGCCCATGCCTTGAACAGGTGTTCTATTTCCATTGCACTAGGCCCTAGGTGAAGCAAAATATAAGGGCTAAAGGGCAGGGGAAAAAAACTCTATAGCTCTTGGCATAAGGAAAAAGAGAGTGTGTGTCGGGAGACAAAGGGTAAAAAATATATCATCCCCAAGACATGTGCTCAGTGGCCAACTCCCTCCTGTCACGCCCCACATGCCTAGAGATACCACCCAGTAATCCTTTTGAATTATTAATCCACCAAATGGATAAATTCACTAATGAAGTTGTGGCTTTCATAATCTAATCATTCCACCTTCTGCATTAACTTAGGAGGTTTTAGAGAACCCCTGATATCTAAAGCACAACGCCTTTTATTCACATCCTCACAGACATTTGTCTTTTGTCTTTTTCATGATGGAGATTCTCATGAGGGGAAGTGTGAGGTGTGAGGTGACATCTATCAGGCTGGGTCCAGTCCCTAGGACACTGGAAACAGCGACCATAGTCACAAGCCTGGAAGCCAGACATGCTTGTGCTGGTCTGAAGTCTGGATCTTTAGCAAGAAGCCTGACTGTGGGGCCACAGAGGCTGCCTGGTGCTAGGTTTCACTGGAGAGGGGCCAGGCTTAGCAAAGTCAGGTTCTGACTTTACTCTCCATGCCCTGTGTCAGGGTTCCTCCGTGATATGAGGCAGAGGTGTGGAGGAAAAGTGACGCAGGCACTGAAAAACTCTTTCCTGCTCTCTTCTAATGTGCCTTTTCTTCTGCATATGACCCTCCAGCACTCTGATCTGTTACCTGGATTCCTTAAGTCTTGTTCAAATTGATCGCCACCCCACCACCACCCTGGAGCTTGCCCCTGCTGTGTAATCTCCTATCTGTCAACTTGGTTGCATCACTTCTTGTCAATATGTATTTTTTTTCAACTTATTAACATCCTCTCATCTCCCTTTTTTGCTTGCAAAACATATAAATGTTATTTTGCATGTGTACACATGTATCTTCCTTTGGGATCTCAAATTATAGCACATGTGATATTGAATCTTAGCCACACTTGCATATTTTTTTAATATGTAACCTAAAACGAAGAACAGCTTCCAAAACTATTCTTAAATATTAACCTTAATACTGTTTTTCTGTTGTTATGCATTTCAAACATGTTCCATGAAACATCCACAAATTTATTACAGCTTAGGTATAAGTTTTCACACGTTCCAAATGAGAAAGTTGCAAGAAATCATATAAGTGACTTGACAAAGTTTCAACAACTTGTCAGTGACAAAATCAGGGTGTGATTATGGATTTTTAGGTCTGTTGACTCATTCTTATAATCAACCACACCCAAAGCAAATTAGATGTTCTGAAATTATCTAAATGTCAACCCTAACCCTCAAGCAAAATTTTGTGAGATAGATTTCACTATGACACATAAATTTGAGCCACAAACAACTTTGCTAAACCATCAGTAGTGAAGTCAGCATTTTCTGAGATATGAATGGAGCCTCATCTTGTGGAAGCACCAGTTTCTTCATCCTGTAAATTTCTCCTTTCCATCCAGACACATGACTCCCAATTTTTGTCTGCTTCATCATACATTTAGTGCTGTGCAGTACATTCCTTATGTGCATGCTTACTTATCTTTAGATTTTATCACTCTGAAGGACAGGAATATGGGTATAAATGTGACATCCAGGAAGTCACAGAAGACAACTCTGGTTTCCTGCTCAGGTACACTCAGACTCATTCCTCCTGTGGTCATTTGTACATGTTTTCTAAATATATTTTGTATATATTAATTTGGAAATGGAATTGACCTTTACATATTATAATATCAAGTGATTTCAAGAGCAGTAAACTTTCAAAACAAATCAAAGTATAATTCAGTAACCACTAACACCTTACGAAGAGTTGGGAAAATTACATGATCTTTCTCTAAACATTCACCAGATTGCACAATTAACATTTCAACATGAGTACTTTACCATTCCCTTTTCATAGGTATACAATATTAAAATGCATTTTAATTTTTCTAATATATTTCAATATATAATGCACACCTACTCCTAAGTGATTCTGAGACTCCGTTAACTTGTAATGTTATTCAGTATGTCTCCCCTTATAATTAGCTTAATAGTACTGACAATTGTGGACATTTATTGTATATACTATTCTTCTATTTAGATTCTTTGGTCTTTATGCATGATAAGTGTGTTATTACTCATCGTTGGTGAGAATACCACGGAAATACTCCTGTGTGCTCCTCTGCATACTGTTACAGGTATATAGTGTTCATTTATTCCACTGGTGATACGAACTCTAATTCTTTCATTAACATGGTGTCTGCTAGACTTCTTTGCTATAAAGTTATGTTGACAACCTTGGTATTGCATGAGTATCGTCACAAAACATGTTGAGATGAGGTAGGATTCTGATTTTGGGTTAATTTCCAGCCACTAGTCTATTATCAGGAATTCTTTATAATCCTTCTCAGGGACAATTATTACTGTAGTGGTTGCCAAATGTTAATTTATAGAATTATATCATCCCTTCCATATTTATTATTTGTTGCGGTAAGCTGAAGAATGCCTCCTGATCCCTAGAACATTGGATTACATACAGCCTTACATGGTCAAAGGCTTTTACAAATGTGATTAAATTGAGGTTCTTGTGATGAGAATACTATCCTTAATTTTCTGGTTGAGGTCCTGCAATCACTGGAATCATTATGAGAGGAAGGTGAAGTATATAAAACATAGGAGATTCTATACTGGTGATTTTTAAAAACAGAGGGAGAGATTTTGAGAAGGAATGAGATATCTTCTACTGAAAGTATCAGAAGAAATGTAACCTTGTAAATTAACCATGTAAATTAACATAGCATTCTGATCTCTAAATATTGGACAATTATTTTTTGCTGGGTACAATGGCATACACCTGTAGTCCTAAGGACTTGGGAGGCTGAGGCAGGAGGATTGCAAGTTCAAGACTAGCCTTAGCAATTTATCAATACCCTGCCTCAAAATAAAAAAAAAATAAAAAGGGATAGGGACATAGCTCAGTAGTTAAGCACCTCTGGGATCATTCCCTGGGTTCATTCCCTGGGTTCCTGTCCAAACCTGAGTCTAAGTTGTGCCAAGCATACTGTTTTCCCATTCCAAAGAAAGAATTTAGAGAGCTCAATGTAGGTGTTTGGACATTTTATTATTCAAGCTCTTCTTGAGGGTAGAGCTTGGGATACAATGGAGGATATAATGTGTTTTACTTCAGTTCTATTTTATTCAAGTCAATTCCATCTCATTAGTGGGTCAGACTACTCAAGGATGTCCTTGTGTTGTAGTCACATGGAGTTCTAAGCAGATCCAACAGTCTGGTTAGCATGATATGCAACTTCCATTTCCCAGGCCAGGATTAGATCACTTAGTGATAACCTATGGAGAATATGACAAATGTTTAGTAGACCCTAATCATGCCAAATCAGCCACATTAAGCACAGGCTAATGAACAATCTTGTTTTAGTAACAAGATTGTTACTAAACAGCAGGCCTAGATGGGCAAGAGTACCTTACCAATCTATCTTCTGTACTTCAGGGTATAAAAAGAATAAGACAGCTGTGGAATGTATAAGGACCACAGACTGAAACAATCTGCCTGTCTGATGGTAATCTGTCTCTCATTGCTGAAGAGGGACCTTACCACGTTTGATAGGCCTTCTGGTTGCATCTGTTATTAAAGGGTAGCAACATTGCACCCCAGACCTCAAACTGTGCAGTCAGGCCACTGGTCCTTGTGAGAAGCATCAGGGGAGCAGGGAAGCAGCAGAATGGTGGCCTGGGTCAGTTAAAGCACAGGCAACAGGCATGTGCTGCTATGCAGAGTTTGCCATGTTGGCGTGGGCCCTAGGTGTGGCAGGCCAGCACCTAGCTGGGGTAAGCCAAGGGGTTATTGCCTGGCAGTCTGCTGCAGTGCACTCCATGCAGCTCTCAGCTCCAGAACCTCCACTGAGTAGACGTAATGCAACGACTTCAGCCTCGAGCTTTCTGGCCTGCCACAAGAAAATGGAATGACATTCAGGGCTAACCAATAGCCTCTCCAAATGTTAATTAGCATAAATTTAGACCAATAGCAGTGAACCAAGTGCTAAATAAACTGCTAGACTAGCACAATCTGCAGGGGAAGACCTGCTATAGGGTCCCCTATTGCACTGCAAGAGTTCTGCCCCTTTTTCTACTCTTGAATGTATCTTACTCTTTCATTCATTCAGTCTGGTCTATGGATTTAATTCTTCAAATTCATGAGACAAGAACGCTGAAAGAAGAACTTGACAATGAGCTGCTGGGGTCTCCTTCAACACTGGAGGGAATGGCCCACATTCAGGAACTGCAACACCTCTTAGTTGAAGAGGCCTACAGCTTGTAGAGACCCCCACCTGCCAGCAGAAGCAGTGAATCCAGTTTCATCTCAAAACTCCAGTTTCAGTAGTGCTGAGAACAGACAGGACAGTTCTCAAATACAGAAGCATCAGGCAATTTTATGGGTAGTCCCTTGTGCCACCCCCAACTACATAGTCTTTTACTATCCATGTGTTAATGTGTGATGAAATCAAATGGCAATTTCCTCTCTGAGGATTTTTTCAATCATCTTATCTTCATTAGTTTTGCGAACCTGGACTGGTGTTTCTCTGGTGATGGCTCCACAGCAAGTACAGCATAAGTGGCACACACTCGTCCTCCCAAAATGCTATAACATTATTCTTCCCCATTCTGTATGTAACAAATGTCCAATACGAGTCTTATGTGTTTTAATCTTCTGCCATAGCCCCATCCAAAAACCTCTGGAATAACATGGATGGTAAGCTCAGTAGGTTTGAATGTGTCTAGTAATCCAAAGATTTTTGCCTGTTTTGCTGTCCATTTGGCCTGATTAAAGGCCTCAGAGAAGATTGCAGAGCAGAGTTGAGCGGTGACTCCTGACCCTTCAACACCACAGTAAGAAGCAGTGAAGGAAAATTGACCAGAGAAATGGGTAACCATATCAATGCTCTAACACCCAATATTTCACAGTTTGGGACTTGCAGACATGTGAATTTTGGTTATTGGATCAGAAAATAAGGGCAGATTTTCTTAACCCCAATCCTGGACCTGAGTAGGGTGAATAGGGAGGGACAATAGAAAGAAAAGTATGCAGAAGAGAAGCATATAAGCTTATTTCCTTTAAAAAAGATGGAAATAAAAGCAGATCAAATTAAAGTGCTATAGGAGCAGCAGTGTCAGTGAAAAAACCAAGCAGTTTAACCGAAATTATAGATTGATAGTGGTGTGGAACATGAAAGACATTTTGTGGAGTCCACACCTGGCCAATCTCCCTAGAAGAAAATTAAATCAATGTAGTATCACCCCACTTTCATATAGCCAAATATAAAGCCACAGTGAATACATGCAGTGGGATGTCTCAATAATCCATCTAGAAGGAACTTGTAGAGGTATTGCAACTAGTCAAAAGTTGCTGAAGACCCCAAAGCCTCACCACAGATAAGTAGAGGGGTAGAGTGGACCCAAGAGTTAATCAGTACAGGGAAGTGCAGTCCTAATCCAGTGCTCTGCACAATCCCTATGGGAATAAGAGCAGGGATAGGAGTGGATGCCCACAATCCATGCCATGCGAGTGAAAGCCCAGGCATGGATAGGTAGGAGAGCTGTCTCTGTCCTGGAAGTAGAGGGGGATGTCATTCACAGCTACAGCTAGTCGAAGTTTGGATGTGACCAAGATGGACCAGACAGTGGAGGGGCATGACACCCATGGTTCACAATCTCGGACAGTGAGAGTTTGAAACCAGTGGACTATCTCTTTCCTGGTTGGATCGATGGTGCCCTGGCAATCTGTGTCAGTCTGGGGCAGGAGGATGCTTTTGCATCAGTTCCTATATGAAGTTATAACAATCTTATTATTTATAATTTTTTCTGTTTTTTCCTATTAATACCATTTATTCTGCTTTTAACCATGTTATGGAGGATCTATTATCACATTCTCCAAATGCCAATTTTTCCATATCAGAAAAATAACTTTTGTTTTAATTTTATTTTTCTCTTTGATTCACTGTTCACAAATGAGGTATAACTTTCAGTTTCTGTGGTTGTACACCATGTAAATTCACACCATTCATGTAATCATACATATATATATATATATATATATATATATATATATATAGGATAGTGATGTCTGTCTCATTCCACTATCTTTTATAAGCCCTCCTTCCCCTCCCTCTCATTTCCCTCTATGTAATCTAAAGTTGCTCCATTCTTTGTCACCCCCCACCCCTCAACCCATTATGTATCATTATCCACTTATCAGGGAAAACATTTGCCCTTTACTTTTTTGGGATTGGCTTATTTCACTTAGCATAATATTCTCCAATTCCATCCATTTACCTGCAAATGGCATAATTTTATTCTTCTTTATGACAGAACAGTAGTCCATTGTGTACCTATACCACAGTTTCTTTATCCATTCATCTGTTGAAGGGTATCTAGGTTGGTTCCACAATCTAGCTATTGTGAATTGAGCCGCTATAAACATTGATGTGGCTGCGTAACTGTTGTATGCTAATTTCATGTCTTTTGGGTATAAACTGAGGAGTTATATAACTGGTTCAATAGGATTCATTCCAAGTTTTCTGAGGAATCTCCATACTGCTTTCCAGAGTGGCTGCACCAATTTGCAACTAACAGCAATGTAAATGAGTGCCTTTTTCCCCACATCCATGCCAACATTTATTATTGTTTGTGTTCTTGATAATATCCATTCTAACTACAGTAAGATGAAATCTTAGAGTAGTTTATTTTGCATTTATCTAATTACTAGAGATGTTGAACACGTTTTCACATATGTGCTAATCACCTATATGTCTTCTTCTGTAAAGTGTCTGTCCAGTTCCTTGGCCGATTTATTAATTGGGTTCTTTCTATTTGTGGTGAAAAGTTTTGTAAGTTATTTATAAGTTTGGAGATTAGTGCTCTATTTGAAGTGTGTGTGGAAAAGATTTTCTCCCACTCTCTAGGCTCTCTTTTCCCATTATTAGTTGTATGTTTTGCTGAGAGAGATCTTTTCCTTTGAATCCATCCCATCTATTGATTCTTATTTTAATTTCTTGTGAATATATAACATCACTTAGAAACTGTTTTGACAATCTATACTCCAACAAAATAGAAATATTGAAGACATTGAGAGGTTTCTAGTGACATATGATCCTCCCCAACTGAATCAGGAAGACATACACAATTTAAACACATCCATTTCAAGCACTGAAATAGAAGAAGCCATCAAATGCATACTAACCAAGAAAAGCCTGGAACCAGATGGATTCTCAGCTGAGTTCTAAAAGACCTTTAGTGAAGAACTAATTCAAATATTCCTCAAGGTATTCCCGGAAATATAAAAGGAGGGAAACCTTCAAACTCATTCTGTGGAGCTAGTGTCACTCTGATACCAAAACCAGACAAGGACACATCAAGGAAAGAAAACTTTAGACCAATATCCCTGCTGAACATAGATGCAAAACTTCTTAACAAAATCCTGGCAAATCACATATAAAAACATATTTAAAAAATGATGCAATATGATCAAGTGGGGTTTATCCCAGGGATGCAAGGTTGGTTCAATATCCAGAAATCAATAAACATAATTCATCGCATCAATAGACTTAAAGTTAAGAATCATATGATTATTTCAATAGATGCTGAGAAAACATTTGATAATATACAGCATCCCTTCATGCTCAGAACAGTAGAAAAAACAGGGATAGTAGGAACATACCTTAACACTGTAAAGACTATCTATGCTAAGCCCACAGCCATCATCATTTTAAATGGAGAAAAATTGAAATCATTCCCCCTAAAAAGTGGAACAAAGCAGGGATGCCCTCTTTCACCACTTCTATCTGACATTGTCCTTGAAACTCTAGCCAGAGCAATTAGACAAAAGAAATTAAAGGAATAAAAATAGGAAATCAATCTACCTCTTTAGGATTCAATCTACCTCTTCTCTTGAGATTTCAGGTTTTTCCTATCTTTGATATCAAACTGATATGGATGTGTCTGTGTGTCTTTTTGGCATTTAGATTTTGTTTTACAGTCAGAAAGAAGCTTTGATCCAAAAGAAAAAATCATATCAGAAAGTTCTTTCTAAAAGCACATCTAATTGACTCTGAATATCTTTCAACCTACATTAACATTTTGAATTCTCTACTATATTAGATCTTGTCCCACCAATATTTTCATCAATACATATGATTATTTGGATTGAAATTATTATGGTTTCTATCATCACATAAATGAAGGTAACTTAAAAATTCTGAAAAGATAACCGAAGTCCCTAATTTTGTAACATTGATTATTTGTTTCACCGAAATTTTCTTCTTTAGCTAGATTAGACATTTACTCAATGACCTTTTCTAATCAATTATTGTTCACTCTAGGATGGAAAAGAAGAAAATTGTAGTTATGATGTTACTTTTTTTTCTACAAAAGACAAATATTTGGATAAAACATAAAACAAGTTTGTGCTTTCTATTATTAATATTTCATTATGTTAAAATTTAAAGCTTTACTGAACAATTACAAAATGTTGTACAAAAAGCACCGTATACATTTTATCCATACTGCACTTTACTAAATATTTTTCTCATAAGCTTTATTCTGTCATCAAACTTACTATCTACTATCTATCTATCTATCTATCTATCTATCTATCTATCATATATTTTCCTAACAACCAGAGGTTATATTTCTTTACCAGTTTCTTTTTTACTTTTTATTTTTTTAAAGGACAGTATTTTAAATAAACACTGTCAGTCACCAAATGCTGCAAATTCAAGATAGAATATTATTCAATATTATCAAATGTGAAATATTATTATCCATATAATAATTTAAAATTATTCTTATTTCCAAAAATTTAATTCTATGGTTTTAAGTGGAGGATCATACATTTAGATATTGTGTGCTCTTAGTCTCCTTTAACCTGGACAAGTTTCTCAAATTTGTGGACTTTTGTGACCTTGAGAATTTGAAGAGTACCATCTGCTATTTAGTCTCAATTGGAGATTGTGTTGTATTTGTTTATTATCAGAACTAGGCTGCATATTTTTCGCAGAAACACCACTGATTGATACATATCCTGTTGGAAGCATCACATCTGCAAACCTTATAATGTTGGTCTTCATCAAACTGCTGCTGTCATTCATAATGTGGTTGTGGTAGTGTCCAACAGGTTATTGGACTATAAAATTTACTCTTTTCCCTTTGTAATTAATATGAAATTGCTCGAGGACTAGGGATGTAGCCCATTGGCAGAATACTAACCTAATATGTGTGAGGCCCTGGATTTTTATCCCCAATACCAAAAACTAAAATATAAGATGAAAGACAAGTAACAGGCAAGAGGTATTTTAGACTACGTAATAACCTGTTACACATCACATTTTTTACCATTGGATTTAATTCAATTTATTGTGCTCTGGTAGATAGAAGTGCTTTGTTTTCACTCCTAGTCTACTTTTTTCTTACAGTTTTAATACCCTATTAGTGTAAGGATTTTTATGCTCTTAACTTACTGGAAAAAATTTTATAAATTATCTACTAGAATTATAATAGAAATTCTAAATTGCCCTAGGATTGAACAGAGTCAGGAGCTTATTATAGGCTTTTATTAATTTATCAAATTTCTCTAATATTTTTGGAGCCTTTACTTAATTATTTTTAAATTATGTGATTTTCTTCCCCCTTTAGGTAAAAAATGATGATGGAAAAACCAATGCTACTTCTAAAGGATACTTATTTTACTGGATTTTCCGAAATGACTTCACTTGGAAGCAGCTCTCTTTGTGGTTTTCTTGATATTCTACTTGTTGACACTGATAGGCACCCTGTTCATCATCATGCTGTCACACCTGGATTCCCATCTCCACACCCCCATGCACTTCTTCCTCTCAAACCTCTCTTTCCTGGATCTTTGCTACACTATCAGCTCCATCCCCCAACTGCTGGTGAGTCTCTGGGGCCCAGAGAAGACCTTTTCTTATGCAGGTTGCATGGTTCAACTTTACTTTGTCCTAGCACTAGGAAGCAGAGTGTGTCCTCCTGGTGGTGATGTCCTATGACCCTTATGTAGCTGTGTGCAGACCCCTGCATTGCACTGTCCTCGTGCACCCTCAACTCTGCCACTTCTTAGCTCGAGCTTCCTGGTTATGTGGCTTTATAAACTCAGCACTCCATTCCCTCTTTACCCTCCAAGTACCCCTATGTGGACATCATCAAGTAGATCACTTCTGTAAAATTCTAGCACTCCTGAAATTGTCATGTGCTGATGATACTCATGCTGATGAACTGACCCTCAAGTTTATGACTGTTTTTTTTTTCTTTTTTTTTATCCCTTTCATCCTCTTTCTGACATCTTATGGTGCCATTTTTCATGCTGTAATGAGGATGCAGTCACAAACTGGACTTCAGAAAGTCTTTGGGATTGTGGAATCCATCTTATGGTTGTTTCCTTCTTTTTCATTCCAGTTCTGTGCATTTATCTCCAGCCAACAAGAGAAAATTCTCAAGATCAAGGGAAGTTCATTTCCCTGTGTTATACTGTTGTCACACCTTGCCTCAACCCTCTCATCTATACTCTCATAAACAATGATGTAAGAGGAGCAAGTTAGGAGACTACTGGGGTGAGAATGACCTGTGTACTGGTGACATTAATTTTGAAATAGCATATCTTGTTTTTACCAGTAGTTCATTGGTCCATCCATTCACACACTATCCTTTCACTCTATTTGACTTACTGAGCAAATACTTAAAGAAGGCAACAGAGTACTCTCTAAAATATAAAAATACAACAATCTATTTAAATACATCTACTGGTGGAGAACTCAGCCACATCAAATCAAGATCTACACCAATAGTGACTTTTTCCATATAACAATTCTAATCAATCTAAGGCCTTACATTTTTTTGAAAATGAGTGACTTATTGATAAAAGAGCATTTTATTATTTGAATGTAGAGAGGATGTTACCAATTTAAAAATCACCTGAATGTGTCTTTCAATTTGTCTTTTCTATGAAGAAAACCTTTCTTGCTGAAATAAAGATATTATAATGAGACACTTGAAATATTTTTCTCCAATATTGCTATTGTTTGTTGAACAGTAAATATTAAAAAGATCGTGGTCCATATTCCCTCATATACAATAAATGGGTAGTAAGAAAATATGTTGAATTTTAGCAAAAACATCTGTGAGTTATGTAGCAAAACCATTTCATACACATCTATTTTTACCTTTTTATGGTGATACACAGTAGTTAGCACAGGAGGTTGAAATAATGTGAAAGTTCTGATAGCTTTTCGCATAGCAGTCATCAAAGGTTTCATATAATTAAATGCAGTAAATG
This sequence comes from Sciurus carolinensis, assembly GCF_902686445.1. NCBI lineage: Eukaryota > Metazoa > Chordata > Mammalia > Rodentia > Sciuridae > Sciurus > Sciurus carolinensis. The sequence goes on from NC_062219.1 coordinate 126,554,463, forward strand.
CTTAAGCACCTCTATAGCTGTCTTGTCCACAGCCAGCTGTGAAAGTCCAGTGGGGTTAGGTGTCAAACTAGCCAAAAAAATGTTCAGAGACAGCATGGAGGCACTTATTGTGGAAAGATAATAAGAGATCATGGTTTCAAGAAGAGTTCAGTAGATTTACACCATTCATGTAATCATACATGTAATGTATGTCCGTCTCATTCTACCATTTTTCATATACCCCCTCCCCATTTGTGTGCAATGAATCAAAATGCAGTCTGTAAAAAATTTTTTTTAAATAATTAAATAAAAAAAGAAGAGTTCAGTGATGACAGACTGACAGACAGCACTTCTGTCTCTCAATGCTTTGCCATATTGTGATTCTCCTCCCTTATGAAGTTTTGTCCAGTAGCAACTGACTGGATGAGTGACACATATCCTTTCCACAGTGTCCTCAGTTCTGTGCCCATTTCTACTCAGAGAGGGCTTGTATATGGTAGACTGCAGACACAGTAACATCATTAGCATTAACTTGCTTAGTTTGCCTGGCCCACCAACACTGCAAGTAGCAACTTTACTGGTGTATATGCAGGAAAGCAGCTTCCTACAGATAACACTAACTTGTTCTAGTTCCCATGGTGCACAAGATAGCCAGTGTTCTTCAAGGTCATATGTGTCTGGGTGTTTTGTGCCAGACTTGCTGTCACAGTTCCCTTACCTTGTTAAGGTTTTGGGGAAAGGGGGTTATAGGAATAGGGTGTTTATTATTTCACTTTTCTTAAATGACGATACATTTCACCTTCTATGTGCCTGAATACCCTTAAAATCTTATTATGCCGAAATTCTAGAATGTCCTTTGTGCAGCACATCAGAATATACATTATGTCAAATTCTAGAACATCAATATCAAGAGCAGCAGAATATGATAAGCTCTATTATAAGAGGGATAATACAATACAACATATCTTCAGGAAACAGGAAGAGACTGTAACCAAGCAGAAAAAGGATCAATACCAAGTTCACCTTTAGCTAGAATATAGGTTTGTGACTTATGTAGAACTAAAGATACATTAAGAATACTATGAGAAAAACAGACACAGCTTTAATGATGACAGAGGTACCTCCCTGTTCTACAGTTGGTATATCTAGCACCACCTTCTGCACCTGAATACTTTCTTCATTAAGCAACACTCTGGCTCTCTGAGCATTATTTAAGGCAGCAGCAGTGTTCTTAACTTAAGCCTCAACCTGAAATTCAATGACAATGCTTGCTGTTTGAGGACAAATTATAGCAAGTGTGTAAAGTTGCCTGGCAGCTTGAATCATTCTATGCCAGGTTTTGCAAGGTCCCAAGGAGGATTTGCACAGGAAATGGGAAATATGCAGGCTTAGTAGTTAAGGTCTTGTTCAATTCAATTATAAAGCAAGTATGGCTATCCATGGACCATGGACACTACATGTCCATAACCAGTCCCAAGGGGAGTATAATGCTCTTGCCCATGGTGTTTGACTTTGTCATGATAAGCAATCACTATTTTGAATTAAAGTTTAAATCATATTAATTAAAGACGTCCAACCCATACTTAAAGAGGTTAGATGCCAGTTTCTTTCCATGAGAGAGAAATTTTCCCTTAATTTCTATTTGTACTGCACTTACCTATCTCAATCCATCATTCATAGCACGCCTCAGCAATGGGCTTAGCCATAAGCACAGGCTTATGCAGTAAATGGAAGATATGATATTTGGTGTCTGATATTTGGTGTCCTTAGAAGAAGGTAACGTTACATTCACAGTCATACAGCAGTTATCCAGCTATGTCTGTGAGCTGTGGGTGTTGCTCCAGTTTAACATTTGCTTCCATTCACCAATGTGACTGGTAGCAGATGTCACAGGAGACCAGTGGAGGAGGACAGAGGCAGTTCACTGTATATATAGCAATCCATTTTATCTTACATCTCTGCAGTACAACTTGCCCATTTTGAAAGTAGTTTACTAAGATGAAATTTTGCTGACATTAATATAGGAAAATCTCAAATGTTTAGCAATTCACATGCAACCTGATCATTCCTACTGAGAAGAATATCAGTCTATGGTCCATCCCCAGGTTTACGTTATCATATTTCATGTCCTGGTGGTTCTTGTGGTTTTGGGACAGGAACGTATGACAAGGTGGGATCTTTATAGACCATAATGAAATGACAGATTCTCCCTTAGTGACTGGAAATCCTGGGTTAGTAAATTACTTTTATCTCCTGTTCTAGTCATTTTGTCTATGGACCTAGGAACTCACACCACCAAGACCTTATTTGCGCAGGGTACACTGGTGCACACCTGTAATCCCAGTGGCTCTGAAGTCTGAGGCAGGAGGATCCTGAGTTCAAAGCCAGCCTCAGCAAAAGTGAGGTGCTAAGAAACTCAGTGGGACTCGGTCTCTAAATAAAATACAAAATAGGGCTGAGGATACAGCTCCGTGATCGCAACAGACATATGAATCCCCCATGGCAGGTTCTGTGAAAAGCCAACAACAAATTATCCCATGTTCTCATTGATGGAGCACAGGAGTCCTTCTCAAGCTGATCATTTGAATCCAGATGGTGTTGTCAGGTTCTTGCATCAACAGCAGGCAGGCACTGGGGCATTACTGCAGTCATATTCATTCATGGTCCTCATGACCTTCAATAGTCACTTGGTTCATGTTGCCAACGATCCATCTTTTATGTTTAGTTTCTGCTTTAATGAGTCATCCATTCATGTAATTAATCCTAGTGTGCCAATATATGTAAAATGGTCACCCCATTTTTGTACCTTGTAGCTAGTAGAAAACCCTCCCTATTGTCTAAGACTATAGGGGTGCCACACATAGTTACAAACAGTTGAATGCCATGTATGGCTGCCTTCTTTGAGATCCTTTTGCAAAATACATCAGTAGCAGTCCAGAGTGTGTATCTGCACACATTTGGGCAACCTCGTAGCATTTGTTAGAAATATGTTCCCAAGAAGTCAAACTGAACCTGTCATGTAAGTTTCCTCTCTTGAGCTATTCACCCCCCACTAAGAAACACTGGCCACAACTACTTTATTAACACACAGAGTAAAAGACCACACACATGTATAATGTCTAAGTATCCTTGTGGGAGGGGAGCCCCACTTCTTTGTTGTGGACCAGAAATCTCTTTATTTAATTTAATTTAATGATTTATTAATGCATTACAGTTATATGTAATATTGGTTGGACTGTGTAATTATTTTTGGAGAAGAACTTTGCAAGTACATTATCATCCTTCCCACTTGAAAGCACATTCTTGGCTTTTCCTTTTTGGACCTCTTGTTTTTTCTTTCTTTCCCTTTCTTCTATGTTTTGTTCCAAACTCTCTATCCCTTTCTTCCTAATCTTTTCAATATTCCCCATATCAGCTACAGCCTGTGTTGCTTGAGAAACAGGAAGATACACAAAAGGACTAAGATTGAAACTACAGCTCCATGATATTTATCTAGAGCCATTTGAAAATGGTGGTTTTCATTCCTGCTGTGAGTATTTCATTATCAGGGACAGTATAGTTTGCTGCATAAACAACCTGCTTCATCCCCAAAGCTCCTGGGAGGACTTGTAGTTTTTATATGATTGCCAACTTGGAGTGCCATGTCAGGTCAACATATCAGGCAGCTATCAACAAGGACAAGAAAGAGATGCTTGGTTCTCATTAACAGCTGAACATAAATATTGCTTCAGAGTAGAAGTTTACTCATTTCAGTCCCATATTCATTCAGGAGGATGCCTTCAGCACAAGTGCCCCAAAGTCATGGCAGCCATTTGACACATTTTCCTTGGCTTTTTGCCTACACTTACTGCACATGTCTTCCAATTCAGAGGCAGTATAATTTCTCATGAAGATATTCATGTCAGGTGGGAGCACATTCTCAACATCCACTCCCACCAGCTATGACTGATCTTATGACCAGTCTATCCTGACCACTGGCATGTCAGTTGGCAGATTCCCATCCTCATCCTCTTCTTCTGAGATGCTAGGTTCAGAAGGGCCCCACTTATGAGTGTCCCAGTATTCTTCTTTTAAATTAACTTGTATGCTTTTATTTTTTTACAGACTGCATTTTGGTTCATTGTACACAAATGGGGTATAACTTTTTGTTTCTATGGTTTTGCAAAATGTAGATTCATACCATTCATGTAATCATACATGTAAATAGGGTATTACTATCTCATTCCATGATTTTTCATACCCCCATCCCCTCCTCCCTCTCATTTTCCTCCATTCTTCTCTTACACTCCACTCCTCCACCCCCATTATGTATCATCATCCACTTGTCAGAAAAAACATTTCACCTTTGGTTATTGGGGATTGGCTTATTTCACTTAGCATGATATTTTCTGGTTCCATCCATTTATCTGCAAATGGCATAATATTCTTCATGATTGAATAATGTTCCATTGTGTATATATACCACAGTTTCTTTATCCATTCATCTACTGAAGGGCATCTAGGTTGGTTCCACAATCTAGCTATTGTGAATTGAGCATTTATAAACATTGATGTGGCTGCATCACTGTAATAGGCTGATCTTAAGTCCTTTGGGTATAGGCAAAGGAGTAGGATATCTGGGTTAAATGGTGGTTCCATTCTAAGTTTTCTAAGGAATCTCCACACTGCTTTCCAGAGTGGCTGCACTAATTTGCAACCCCACCAGCAATGTATGAGTGTACCTTTTTCCCCACATCCTCTCCAACACCTATTGTTGCTTGTATTCTTGATAATCGCCATTCTAATTGGGGTGAGATGGAATCTTAGTGTAGTTTTGATTTGCATTTCTCTTAATACTAAAGATGTTGAACATTTTTTCATATGTTTGTTGATTGCTTGTAGATCTTCTTCTGTCAAGTGTCTGCTCATTTCCTTAGTCCATTTATTGATTGGGTTATTTGTATTCTTGTTGTAAAGTTTTTTGAGTTCTTTATAGGTTCTGGATATTAGTGCTCTATCTGAAGTATGAAGAGCAAAGATTTTCTCCCACTCTGTAGGTTCTCTCTTCATATTGTTCCTTTGCTGAGAAAAAAACTTTTTAGTTTGAATGTATCCCAATTACTGATTCTTGCTCTTATTTCTTGTGCTTTGGAGGTCATGTTAAGGAAGAATAATCCTAAGCCAACATGATGGCGATTTGGACCTACTCCTTCTTCTATAAGTTTCAGGGTCTCTGGTCTGATTCTGAGGTCCTTGATCCATATTGAGTTGAGTTTTGTGCAGGGGGTGAGATAGAGGTTTAATTTCATTTTGCTGCATATGGATTTCCAGTTTTCCCAGCACCATTTGTTGATGTGACTATCTTTTCTCCATTGTATATTTTTGGTACCTTTGTTTAGTATGAGAAAACTGTATTTATGAGGGTTTGTGTCTGTGTCCTTTATTCTCTACCATTGATCTACCTGTCTATTTTGGTGTCAATACCATGCCATTTTTGTTACTATTGCTCTTTGTATAGTTGAAGGTAGCATGATACCTCCTGCTTCACTCTTCCTGCTAAGGATTGCTTTAGCTATTCTGGGTCTCTTATTCTTCCAAATGATTGCTTGCTCTATTTCTATGAGGTATGTCATTGGGATTTTAATTGGAATTGCATTGTATTTGTATAGCACTTTTGCTAGTATGGCCATTTAAATGATATAAATTCTGCTTATCCAAGAACATAGGAGATCTTTCCATCTTCTAAGGTTTTCTTTAATTTCTTTCTTTAGTGTTCTGTAGTTTTCATCATAGAGGTCTTTCACCACTTTTGTTAGATTGGGTCCAAAGTATTTTATTTTTTTGAGGCTATTGTGAATGGGTAGTTTTCCTAATTTCTCTTTCAGAGGATTCATCACTTATGACTAAAAATGCATTCGATTTATGAGCATTGAATTTATATCCTGCTACTTCCTGAATTCATTTATGAGTTGTAGATGTTTTCTGGAGGAATTTTTGGGCTCCTCTAAATACAGAATCATGTCATTGCAAATAGGGATAATTTGAGTTCTTCTTTTCCTATTCGTATCCCTTTAATTTCTTTGGTCATCTAATTGCTGTGGTTAGAATTTCAAGGACAATGTTGAATAGAAGAGCTGAAAGAGGGCATCCCTGGTTTGTTCCAGTTTTTAGAGGGAATGCTTTCAGTTTTTCTCCATTTAGAATGATGTTGGCTGTGTGCTTAGCATAGATAGCCTTTACAATGTTGAGGAATGTTCCTACTATTCCTCTTTTTTCTACTGTTTTGAGATGAAGGGATGCTGTATTTTACCAAATGCTTTTTCTGCATCTATTGAAATAATCATATGATTCTTGACTTTAAGTCGGTTGATGTGGTGAATTACATTTATTGATTTCTGGATGTTGAAGCTACCTTTCATACCTGGGATGAAACACACTAGATCACGGTGCACTATGTTTTTAATATGGTTTTGTATGCAATTTGCTAAAATTTTGTTAAGCATTTTTGCAACTATGTTCATCAGCAATATTGGTCTGCAATTTTCTTTCCTCGATGTGTCTTTGTCTGGTTTTGATATCAGGGCAATATTAGCTTCACAGAATGAGTTTGGAAGGGTCCCCTCTTGTTCTATTTCATGGAATACTTTGAGGAGTATTGGAATTAGCTCCTCTTTGAAAGTCTTGTAGAACTAAACTGAGATCAATATGATTCCAGACTTTCCTTTGTTGGTAGATTTTTGATGACTTCTTCTATTTTTTTTAATTAATTAAATATTTATTTATTTATTTTTTACAGACTGCATTTTGATTCATTGTACACAAATGGGGTACATCATTTCATTTCTATGATTTTACACAATGTAGATTCATACTATTTGTGTAATCATACACATACGTAGGGTAATAATATCTGTCTCATTCCACCATTTTTCATACACCATGTCCCTCTCATTTCCTTCTATTAATCTAAGTTTCTCCATTCTTCTCTCACTTCCTACCCCCCCCAACCCCTATTATATATCATCATCCACTTACTAGGGAAAACATTTAGCCTTTGGTTTTTTGGAGTTGACTTATTTCAATTAGTGAAACTATGGTATATATACACAATGGAATATTATTCAGCCATAAAGAAGAATAATATTATGGCTTTTGCAAATAAATGGACTTCTTCTATTTTATTGCTTAAAATTTACCTATTTAAATTGTGTATGTCTTCCTGATTCAGTTTGGGTGTATCATGTCTCTAGAAACCTGTTGATGTCTTCAACATTTTCTATTTTGTTGTAGTATAGATTTTCAAAATAGCTTCTAATTATGTTTTGTATTTCAATAGTGTCTGTCATGATATTTCCTTTTTCATCATGAATTTTATTAATTTGAGTTTTCTCTCTCCTTCTCTTTGTTAGTGTGGCTAAGGGTTTATAATTATTGTTTATTTTTTCAAAGAACCAACTTTTTATTTTGTCAATTTTTTGACTGTTTTTTTAATTTCAATATCATTGATTTCAGCTCTGATTTTATCTATTCCTGTCTTCTCCTTTTGGTGTTGATCTGTTCTTCTTTATCTAGGACTTTGAACTGTAGTGTTAGATAGTTTATTTGTTGACTTTTTCTTCTTTTCTTGAATGCACTCCATGCAATGAGTTTTCCTCTTAATCTGCTTTCATAGTGTCCCAGAGATTTTGATATGTTGTATCTAGGTTCTTCTTTACCCTTAAGAATTTTTTTATCCCCCCAATGTCTTCTGTTATTCATGCATCATCGAGTAGCATATTATTTAATCTCCAGGTATGGGAGTAGTTTCTTTTTTTTATTTCGTCACTAATTTTTAATTTCATTCCATTATGATCTGATAGAATACAAGGTAGTATCTCTATCTTTTTGTATTTGCTAAGAGTAGCTTTGTGGAATAACATATGGACTATATTAGAGAAGGATCCATAAGCTACTTAGAAGAAAGTGTACTTGCTCATTGATGAATGGAATATTCTATATGTCTGTTAAGTCTAAATTATCAATTGTGTTATTGAGATCTATGTTTTTTTTTTCTTTTTTGTTCAATTTTTGATTGGAAGATCTGTCCAGTGGTGAGAGAGGTGTGTTAAAGTCACCTAGTATTATTGTGTTTTGGTCTATTTGTTTCCTGGAATTGAGAAGGGTTTGTTTGATATACATGGATGAATCATTGTTTGGGCATAAATATTTATGATTGTTATGTCTTGCTGATATATGGTTCCCTTAAGCAGTATGAAAAGTCCTTCTTTACCCCTTCTAACTAATTTTGGCTTGAAGTTCACTTTATTTGATATGAGGATGGATACCTCTACTTTTTTCCTGAGTCCATGTGAGTGGTATGTTTTTCCCATCCTTTCACATTTAGTCTGTGGATATGTTGTTCTATGAAATGAGTCTTTTGATGGAAGCATATTGTTGGGTCTTTCTTATTAATTCAATCTGACAGTCTATGTCTTTTGATTGAGGAGTGCAGGCCATTAACATTCAGGGTAATTATTGAGATTGATTTGTATTCCCAGTCCTTTATAATTTTTGGTTTTAAACTTGACTTAGTTTCTCTTTTATTTGGCTATTTCTTTAGGGTAGTCACTCCCTATGCTCCTCATGGAATATTTTGCTGACAATGTTCTGTAGTGCCAGCTTCATATTTGTAAATTCTTTTAGCTTTTGTTTATCAAGGAAGGATTTTATTTTGTCATCAAATGTGAAGGTAAGTTTTTTTGGGTGTCAGATTCTTGGATGACATCTATTTTCTTTCAGAGCTTGAAAAAATGTTGTTCCAGGCCCTTCTAGCTTTTGGGGTCTGGGTTGAGAAATCTGCTGATATCGCTATTATTGGTTTCCCCTGAATATAATCTTACTTTTTTCTCTCACAGCCTTTAAAATTCTATCTTTATTTTGTATGTTAGGTATTTTCATTATAAAGTGTCTTGGTGTGGCTCCATTGTATTTTGGTACATTTGGTGTCCTGTAAGCCTCTTGTATTTGATTTTCCATTTCATTCTTCAGGAAATTTTCTGATATTATTTCATTGAATATATAAATCATTCCTTTGGTTTGTATCTCCGTGCCTTCCTCAATCCCATAATTCTTAAATTTGGTCTTTTCATAATATTCCATAATTCTTGGAGGTTTATTCATGATTTCTTACCTTCTTCTCTGTTTGGTCAACTTTGATTACAAGATTAAATATTTTGTCTTCAAAGTCTGAGGTTCTGTCTTCCAGGCTTCCAGGTGATCTAGACTATAGATTATACTTTCTATTGAGTTTTTAATTTGGTTTTTTTCTTTCCTTCATTTCAAGAATTTCTGTTTGTTTGTTTGTTTTTCAGAATCTCTACCTGCTTATTGAAATGACCATTTGCTTCCTGTATTTTCAATTTTAACTGTTGAATGGTGCAATCATTCATTGCCTGCATTTGCTCTCTTATCTCATTGTTTGCTTCTCTGATCATTTTAATTATGTACATTCTGAACTCTCTTTCTGACATTTCTTCTGCCATGTTGTAATTGAATTTTATTGTTGAAGTCTCTGGGTTTGTTCGGGACACTTTCTTCCCTTGTTTCTCATGTTGTTCATGTATCTTCCCCTCTAGAAGTGAAAATCAGAAGTATCGCAGTTTCCCCCCCTATAGACTTATAGTGTCCCTGTAGGTTTCTGATACCTCACCTTGAAGTGAGAGATCATTATTAGCAGCACACTATACAAATAATATGCATCCTTAACTCAAGTAGTCCCTTTTAAGATATTAACCATATTGTCTTAATAAAAGGAGATTATGAGTTTATTTTCTGCAGCTTAGCCAATCGTTTTGCAATAAGAACCGCAATTTCTAATGGTGGACAAAGAGGATGGGGAGGCATGTAGTATATGATTAATTAGATAAGAAGTGTATCTATAGATGTTCTATGTCATAGGAGTAATGAAAGCAGAATTAAAAGGAATTGGTTGTTATCATGTGAAAAGGGACTATCTCCAAAGAGACAGATAGATAAGAGGAAAATAGGATGAGAAAAATATTAATAAAAGAAAAGTAGGAAAAATAGTAGGTATAAGAGGAATAATCATAATATTACTACTAATAAAAAAATCTACACTAAATCTATAGAGTCCTGTTCAAAAAACCTAGTCTTCAGTAGACTGATGTCTGGGAGGAACTTGATAATGCAGTGACTCAAGAAAGTTTCTGCCCGTGTAGGGATGGTGGCCTCCAGGTGAGGTAGAATCCCTGTACTGGGCAGAGGTGCCTCCACATGTTACCAAATTGTCAATCATAGCACTGGTGCTAGACTTCAGACTGGAGTCAGGCTGGGTTGGACCTGGGTCTTGACCACCTTGGTCTTTCATGAGCATAATGTGGCAAAATTTGTTGAGATGAGGTGGGACTCTGGTTTTGAACTAACTTCTAGTTGGTCCACTAGTCTTATTATCAAGCTTCCATTATAATCTTTCCCAGAAACATTTATTACTATGGTGTTTGACAAATGGGAATTTAGAAAATTATATCATTCCTTTTACCTTTCTTATTTGGTATGGTAAGTTGAATAATGCCTCATACTTTCTTGAGTATTCACATCCTGATCCCTGGAATATGTGAGTATATGTAGCCTCATATGACCAAATAATTTCCAAATGTGATTAAATAAGGAATCTTGAGATGGAAATGCTATCTTACATTACCTGGTTGGGCTGTTAAAATCACTGATGTACATAGTGAGAAAAGCTAGAGTTTAAAATGGAGAGACAATACTATATTGTTGACTTTGAATTTAGAGGCAAAGACCTTGAGACAGAACAAAGTGTCTTTTGGAAGCTGAAAATTCAGGAAATAGATTCTCTTCTGTGAGTGGCAGAAGAAATGCAGCACTGTAACTTAATTTAGTCTTCTGATCTTTAGAAATATGAGATAATTCATTTTTATATTTTAAAGATTAAATTTGTGGCAATTTGTTATAGCAGCTGTGGAAAGCTAGTTTAGTTGGCATTTTATTGGAAGAGTTTTTTCTTTATTTTCCAGAATAGGTATGTATCTGTAGGATTGTGTGTGTGTGTGTGTGTGCTTGTGTGTGTGTGTGTGTGTGTGTGTGTATGTGTGTTCTCTATCATCTACTTTTCTATATTCCTATTTTAATATGGACTCCTGACTTTACATTTTATTGTGTCATTATTTGGATGCTGAAGTATGCACTGATTGGCCAGGGAGAACCCCTTCCATCTGGCTTATATCTCCTTTTGATATAAACAGTCACTGGCTATAGATCTGCGAATCATTTGATTGTAAATACTTGATATTTGAAGCCTTTTCAGTTTATCCAATTTTTTCATGGAGGTTTTACATTTGAAGTTCAAGCTGATTAATTATCAATGATGAGAATTCGATTTTCCCCTGCCTACTTTCCTGACCTAATCCAGACAAAGTAGTTTGGGAATGCTGGGAGGGGAGAAATCTTGGTTGAATACCTTTTGAAGATTATGCTTACCAGGACCTCAGAATGACATGTTTATATATCGACTTTGACTACTGATATGGACATGTAAGTTCTTCATATCTATGCTCTTAGGGATCCTGATTAGGGCATGTGTTATAAGAAGTGGCATTCATGCTCTTAGACCATGCATTACTGAGTAGGGCCTACAAGACCAGGCTCCTTTGATAAAGAGCAGCCTGGCACATTTCTTCCTTTTGTGGCCTATAGTGTGAAGATGTTTGGGAAGCACTCTTTAGTCCTTGCCTTCAACACCCAC